>NC_089874.1:137322500-137622500 GCF_040182565.1 Anser cygnoides | reverse complement strand
ATCCCCTAAAAATCTTGATGGTGCAGTATAAAACATGCTTACATGCCTTCTGGTGGGCTGGACAAACAGCCCTCACTTTGTTACAGAAACTTTAAAATGAGAAAAGCACACAAAGAATAAGGGCTGCTCCTTAGAGCCACAGGCACACTGTGGGACCAAGAAGATCACCAAAGCCAACAGCTCCACTATGTGGAAAGGGACAGGAAGCTGCAGAGAGATGGTGTCCAGCAGTGAAAGCAGTGGTTGGAGTAACACAAGGAGAGATCACACCAGCTCCTGACAGTGGCAGCAGAAGCAACATCCATCTGGGAGGCTGCTGAAGCTGCTGTGAAATCCAACAATTTTGTTGGATATGAACAAGTCCACCTTCAAGTGGCTGTTAAGAGATTTGGTTTTCCAAGGTGCTGAACTTCTTCAAACCTCTTTCCATCACCTGTATGGGGACCCAATGCATTCATACGTGATGTCTTGAAAATGCCTTATAATTCTATAAATCATTAAGCAGAATGTACTATAAAGCCTTTGAATAGGAAGCTATATAAAAACAACCAAATATTAAGTCCTTCTAAGAAAACTACTGTAAACTCACATACCTAGGATCCTCCAACAGAGCTTTAAGTCCAAATACTTCAGCCACTTCCTTAAAGTCTATTTACTTACAAAGAAACATATGCTTGTGCTGAATAATACACATTCAGGATTTCCTGTTTTTCAGTACTGCACTTCCAAATGCATTCTACAGATTTACAATTCCATCTCAATTTCTCAACCCACATCCGCACGTAACCCAATTCTCTGTTCTATTGTACTATTCATCATATTACAGACAAGTCATTTAACCTCCGTGACCTTATCTACCATAGCAAATCAGTGGTCTGTGTAACTAGCGCAAAGATGCACCTGTTTTCAACTGATAGCATAGAAAGAGCAACCACAATTCACAACAACTCATAAAAATTAGGTTTGTGTAAGAGCACATACTTTACGACTTGGTCATGAGCAAAAATTAAGCGGAACTGAAATAGGCTATCAGATCAGGCCTTTGTTTTGAAGTGATTTATCTTCCCCTGTGCTTTCTGGCTTACAGAAGAGAAGTGCTAGTGCACTTCAGTGACGGTGTGTCCGTGACTGAAAAGCCAGCCGGGTCCTGTTGGAAATCTTGGACTAAGACATTGCTCCAAGTTTTTCCAGAATATCAAGCAGCAGCAACAACAACAACAAAAATATAGATGGGTTTTCTTTTCTTCCAAATTTTAAGTTTGGTTTACCACTCTTATTTCTTTTAAATGGAACTGCTCATCTGATTTCCACCATGGATTTCTTAAAAAACAGTTAGTGAACAGAGAAGTCCATCTTGCACAATGATGCTGCAGATATAGTCCCAAAGACCACATTGAAAAGAAAGATATTGTTGACTGATGAAATATAACTATCTCATTTTGCCCTTAAGTACTTGAAAATATCCTGATAAGTATAAAAATCTTGTGCATTAGATCTAAAAAATAATTATTACCATCAAATGGAAAAAGGTAGAGGATTACACAATTTGATTTTTCTTTTATTACAAAGATCCCCAGTTCCTATCAGCTTTATGCTTGCTTCAGATCAGAAAAGAAAACAAGAAAACCGCCTAAACAAAAGTGCCATATCCCAAGCAGGATAAGAAACTTATTAAAGAAACACCACCAACAACAACAAAAAGAACAAAACAAAACAAAACAAATGAAAAAAAAAAAAAATGAAGTTCTCATTTGTTGCTTTGCTTCCACAAGTTACCAGAAGAATTTCAAGGCTGGAGGTATTTCCTAACCTAAAATCTTAACACATTCCAATACTGTTCTGCTAATTAAATAAAACACTGTGTATTTACTGTTATGAAATACCTGAAATATCTGTTTTATTTGAACGTATTCTCAGCAGGACAAATCATGGCTAAAAATAAGGAATTTCACATTGTCTTTTAGTACTTAAATAAATTACAGTAATACATATTAAGCAGGAAAAAAAAAAACAAAAACCTACTTGCCACTTGTCTAGCTTAATTATCAAGCTTAGCTGCTTTTCACTGACTTCATTCTGTCTAACCCAGTGAGGTAATTTTAGCTTGCATGCTATAAATCATCGGTAAGATTAACAACAATACATATTAAGAAGATCTATGTTTTATTGCTACTCAGCTGAACGTCAGCTAAAGTAATTATGGCTATGAAGCTATATTTGTTTTTCCATAATGTGATCCTTTAAGTCACACACATTTGTAATGAGGAATATCCACTTCAATCTCTTTCAAGAGTAGTTTTTAACTGCATTACATCATTTAATATGGGGTTGAAAGTTCATTACCCAACACACAAATCTTTTACTCCAAAAACTCTGTAACTTTAAGAGGATCTAGGGAAAAGTTAGAATTATCAGCACTGCAGAAAGTAAATATATATAAAAGTGTGTCTTGGGGACTGAAAGGCTGCAGGAGATAGCAATGGAATTTAGGACCCTCTTTTTCTAAGTCACTCTTTTCATTATGTACTCTATGAGTAATAATTGAGAGTTGTTACTACAAACTAGTTGGTATTAGCTCCATGGCCTGAATCCAGATACTCATGGATGAAGCCCAGATTTTTAAAAAAATCATTGTACAGTGGGAATTCTTACTGGCAGTTGCAGCAGAAGCGTTAAGAACTGGCAATGCAGAGAAATTGTTATGTACTCTGAGGTGGAGAAGTGCTTTCAAAAGAGGTGTAAGTTATATTAAATGTGTGATAGTTGATGCAGTTTAGGTCTGAATAGGCAAAAAGCTATTCAATACCACATAACAAAATTTGCCAGAAATGCTCCATGTTTGTTGGGACTGGAGCTCCAAGAAATAGACTCAGGGCAAATTGCATTAGCTAAGTGAGATAGCTAATGCTGTGTGACAAAGTACATTACTGCTGTCCAGCCCAGTCTTACATAACATTCATTTAATGAGGTGCAAGAAATAGAAAATGCTTTAATGAGATAGGCAGCTGATGCCAAATTGGATGGAGATGCAATAATAAAAAGATCTTTGGAAATACAAATGAAAAAATAACAAACTGAAATTCAAGTGGAAAACAAAGTATGAGTTGCTCACCATTTGCACAAATGTGGACAAAACACGTCTTTGCATGGGATGTGCTCAAAACAGCCAAGTGATACAAGGGAGAGCTCTGGGAGTCTCAGGAAATGACTGAGGTCAAAGAGCTGAAGTTCTTAAGTAACAACTTCAACTGTTCCCAGCCCCAGCAGAAAATGATGACGATCCATCACTGTAGTACTGAATGATTCTCCAATAAGATGATCTATCTGGAAAGACCTAAGTATGATAGCTCATATAAGAAATGGATGGCTAAGGATGAGAATGGAATGGATGTAAGGCCTGTCTAAAGGAATAAGCGTCAGGTGATTTTATCCTACTGAACACAACACAGCATCATAAATAAGCTGAAGAGAGAGAAATACCTCTCAAGCTGTTCTAGTCTGTCAGCTGGATCTATCAATCTAGGACAGAAAGTAAGTAGGAAAAAACAATCAAACCCCGCAGTCACTATGAACCAGGAGGCAGAGTCCAAAGAAGTTGTAAAACTCGGCAGAAACTGAGGAAGTCATCAGCTAAATAACTTCTCTGAATTGTGGTCCCTTTGACCTGCCAGGCCACAGAAATATGGGAACCACAGTCAGAAACACGTAGAACCAGTGTTTCTCTTCTGCCTGGATGTAGAGAGTGTTAATACTCTTTCCTCCCCTTCTTTTTTTCACATACAGGAAGATGCTCAGAAAGTGGAAGAAAGAATAATCTGGTCTATCTGAAATTAGTGGTGCCTTGAGCTAGATGTTCATCTGGAGGACCTTCAGAGATCTACAACTACAACGAGGAAGTCTACAACTTCCTCGTAAGGGGATGTCGAGAGGCAGGAGACCTTTTCTCCATTAACACCAGTGACAGGACCCGCGGGAACGGGGTTAAGCTGAGGCAGGGGAAATTTAGGCTTGACATCAGGAGGGGGTTCTTCACCGAGAGGGTGGTTGCACACTGGAACAGGCTCCCCAGGGAAGTGGTCACTGCACCGAGCCTGTCTGAATTTAAGAAGAGATTGGACTGTGCACTTAGTCACATGGTCTGAACTTTTGGGTAGACCTGTGCGGTATCAAGAGTTGGACTTGATGATCCTTAAGGGTCCCTTCCAACTCAGGATATTCTATGATTCTATGATTCTATGATCTCTTCAAAATTGAAATATTCTCTGATTCTGCCATACCATACACTAAAACAGAATGTAACTATGAAATTTGTGCTTCATATTTATTCCTCTGTTTTGTACTGAATTTCAGAGAAGTGTGACTGAATGTTGACATTTTGCAAATGAGCTGTCGGGGAGTACTTGAGTAGTAAACTCAGATTTATTGAAACGTGGGTGTTACTGAGTTTACTGATAACCTTATTAAGAATTCTTTTTCACCCAATTTCAATAATCATATTCTAACCCCGTCTCACCATAACCTTTTGTTTCCCACTATTTTGAAAATAGGGTATTATCCTTTAGAGATAAAAAGTAAATGAGAATTAATACATATCACTAACCTTGGTGTAAAATCACTCAAATATTTGGTTAAAGTATCATTGCAGGCAGTAAATTAATGAAAGTTATGTGCTTTAATCTTGTGTTCTTGTAATGTGTTCTGTACTGATTCCAGAAAAGAGCTTGTGTAACTACTGTTTTACTTCAGAACATAAACTGAAGAAAACAAAAGTACCCAATTGGTAGATTTTTATTTTTTTATATGTCCACAGGAAGATGAGTGGCATGCAGAATTCTTTCATAATTTAAAATATAAGTGGAGTTACTCAGCATAGTTATGGGTTATCTACTCTCAGACTTCTATATTTCAAAAATAAATGTTTGTTAGAATTAGAAAAATTAGATAAAATTAGATAAAATTAAATAAAATTAGATAAAATTAGATAAAATTAGAAGTGAAGTTGCTCCCATAATCTTAAAGTCTGTTCCATTAAGATTGACAGTTTTATCTTTGACAATGAATAATTAATTTGTACAGTGTTTTAATAAATAATTTGTCAGCTTTCATGGTAAAAATTGGAAGCAAGAAGTGTTTCACTACTGAGACAGTATACTGCTCTTCATTTGCACTGAAACAGTTAAAGATAAAATTTAAGCACAACTAAAATAAGCCAAGTAGAAGATATTTTAATGTATTAATGTCAAGGATTCTGATCTTGATGGGTTGTTTCTGACAATTTCTAACTCTCCAGTAAACTGTCATTCAACTGACAAGATTAATCTAGTACAGCAAGTAAGGATTAGCTGTCTGATTAAAATATGTGAACTATTTATCAGAAGCACTAGGGGACTATCTGCTCCTAAATTATTGCAAAGGAAGAGGAGCTTCAACCTCACATACTGCTTGGAGCATGTCTTTACTTCTTTATGCTTTTACTTTATGAAGCATTGTCTGTTTCTTTCTGCTTACATTTCTTTAACTTGCTTTTTCATTTGTAAAACAGTTGATGTAAACTGAAGCAGCAAAATTGCTTAGTTATTGATATTAGATGCTGCAAACATTTTGTGTTGAAGTAAAGGGAGGTTCTTAGGTTAAGGAAATCATAACGTGAGATAATCTACTGCTTTAGAAAAAGCCCATCAGTATCATTCTGAAAGAACAGGTTTGTCTTCGTAAGATTAGTAATGAGATAATTCAAATATTCCTTTATATGACTAAAGTCATATAACTAAACCCAACTATTTGAATTATTTTGAAATGCAAAACATTTTAAGAAACTCCTGATTATCAACTTTACTGATGCTATTCTCTGCTATTTCTTCTGGTGGTGTTCACTGTCATGATTAACAGGAATCTACCCACAAACAAAGCAGAACAGAGTAGGCAACTGTATGGAAATTGTTTTTTTTTCGCCATTCCAAAGGTGCATTTTGCTTCACTTAACGTACTGAACTATAGATTTTTTTCTGAAAATTATTGTTTTCGATGAAATCAAAGATCTTGCATTAGTCAATGCTTTGTGAGAAACAGCATAAATTTTGAGAGATGGGCAAGTTGCCTTAGAGATCTTTGCTGTTTCTTTTAAAACTGAATCATAGGAACTTTGGGAAATACTTTGTATTTAATATTCCATTCTAGTTATGGCCTTACTATTCAATGTGATGGTTTTAATTCACTAAAACAACTTTTAGCACACAATATGTATTTTTTTATGCATAATAAATTATATTTTTAAAAAATAAGCTTACAGATCTAACTGATATCCTGTTTGCTCTCTTCTTGGCCTGGTTACTTAGGTTTCATTGTAAAAGTAGTCAGCAGTTCTCATCTCCTTTTACAGTGTACAGTATAGTGTTGTTGTTTCTTTTCCCATCACTAAAATGCATGTTTGATGACAGTCACTGAAGAGATCTCTTAATAGTGACCTGATATGAAAAATGTTACACACTGTTGCAGATGAAATTTGTAAAAACTAGCTCAAGACTCTTCTTATATCATGTAATGTCTGTAATAAGTCTGGGGAAGCCCAGTCAGTCTTTGAAGGCAATAGCCTAGTTTGCCCATCTGACAACATTTAATGTTTCATGCATCACTGCAATATGTATTACACATTGTGAGGGATCGGCAATAATAAAAGACCTCTACTGAGGTCATTTCACCTGTTGTACAAATACACTATCTTGTGTATTCTTCTCAAAATATGTAAATAAATTTTGCAGGAAAAGACACATAAGGGATTAAAGGGAGACTTTATTATAAAATGTATTTACTAAGCAATAGTTTTCAAATTTAGCCTACTCTGTCTTATTATTTCATTAAAGATCAAGAGCTAGCCAGGGAACTAGAACTCTGCAAAAAAAACAGTATTAAAATAAATAAACAAATAAACAGAAATGTTCCATCAAATCTTTTCCCCCTTATTCTTTTCTGGTAGAGTATACAGACAAGCAGCAACTTCACCTTTGATTTTCAAGGAGGTGGGAAGCTGCTTTTGGTTCTGCATTTCAGCCACTGGAAATGACCATGGAAAGATCCGAGAAAAACATGGCAATAAGCATCAGAGATGAAACCGTGTTCATTTATTCTCTGGCAGGACAGATATGGTTATCACATACCATCTGGGGTGGGATGGGCTGCTGCAGCTCACCATGAGTGCAGTCAGCCAGGCTGACCAAAAACGAACAGAGCCCCACAGCCAAATCAGGGTGGTTCCTAACTCCATTGCTGATGGAAAAGCAGATTTTTTGTTTTTCTTTCTTTCTTTCTTTCTTTCTTTCTTTCTTTCTTTCTTTCTTTCTTTCTTTCTTTCTTTCTTTCTTTCTTTCTTTCTTTCTTTCTTTGTTTTTTTGAGGGAAGAATACTTATGGAAATGAGAAGTTAAGCCATAAATTGGGTAAATAATTTAAAAGTGGTGCCTATCTTCATGAGTTAATGCAGTGAGTGGCCAGAAGACAGTGATGGAAACAATTAGATGGAATGACTAGAAATTATGACATGCAGGGAAAAGAAGAGCGCCTTCAGGTTTTTTTTCATCAGAAAGAACAGAATGGTTTTCCGATATGTAAAGGGGGCAACTGCTACCAGCCTTTTCCCTGAGTACTAAAAAAAGAAAATAATTTGTATATTATCTGTGAGAAATGGTCTTTGGGAGCATGATCCTGCTTAGAAAGGATAGACATGGGTCTGTTGAAGTCTTTTCCAGCTTTGTAGCAATCTGATTTTTGATTATTCTTTTTGAGTGTCAGTAATTTTACAGCATCCAGCACTTAAAAAATACAGTGGGATCCTCTTTGGGAAACAAATAAATCAAAGAAAAACAACAACAACTACAACAAAACTGCCATTATCTGAAAATTAAATTTTAGCATCTTTCCAGTAAGCAAAAAAAATATATGACAAGACACAGTAAGTCAAAGACAGGTACATACAGATAAATAATATCTGTAGATACTATTCTCTCAGATAAATTATGGAGCAGAAAAAAAATATTTAGAAAATTGGAAACAATAAAAAAGGAATAAAATCTTCAAGTTTTAATTTATATTAACCACTAAAATCTTTTAGCTTGATTAAAAATGCTTTAAAATGTAGCTGACTATGCAATACTCTGACAAAATCACATCCACAATTTAAATTTTCCTGCTTTATTAGATGGTCATCATGTGTTTCTGAGTAACAGTAGCAACTATTGATTATTAGAACATACTCAGAATGAAAGTGGTGTAATTTGTCTTATGTTTTTTACAGAAGGCATGAAGTGAACAGGGAAACCTCTGTAAGGGAATGACAGTTTAGAATGTGCTTAGAATGGCAGGGGGGTTGGTACTAGGTGATCCTTCGGGCTCCTTCCAACTCAAACCATTCTATGATTCTGTTTCTTTCTGGAATCATGGAAAATGAAGCAAAATGGAAGACCTTAATTTCTATATAAAAAAATCCAGTAAAACAATTGTGAATTGCTCAAAGGAGAAAAATGACATCGGAAAAAAATTGTTTGACCTTATTTCAATAATACATTTTCAGTTACTAAAATGCTCTCTGGGAAAATCTTTTTCTCTCTGAAAGGCACAGCCAGGTTTTGATGACCTTTACATTTCTTGGCATGCTCTTTTTAATCACTCTTTAATTTGCTATTTTATCTGCATTTTTCAAGTGTTTTTGTCTAGGAAGCTTTTGTCTTGAACAATCAACTCAACATATTTTCACATCAAGCCTGTGGTAAGTGTAATTAGAAATGTTCTCAAATATTGCATCAGGAACACAGAGAAGTCTGTGTCCCGGAAAGCGATTAGCAAGGAGGTGCTCAGATCTCGTCAGACATCAAAATCCTGATACTATAAATTTCCATCACTGGCACGCTGAATCACAGAAATGGTTTTCTTTTAATGAGTGTGATGCAGTGCCTGAGAAGTCATGCATGAAATCAACTTACCAGTGATGGACCTTAACTTCAGGGCCTGCAACCAAGAAACCTCTTCTTAAAGGCTCTTCCAATGGCTTTTACAGGCTCTTCCAGCTGTTTGTAAAGGCTTCGCATACATTCTTTTCCATATTGGTTGGTGTGTTGAAGGCACCCCGGTGTTTCTGACCCGCAAGCTGCGGACAGAGCAGTCACCGGTCCCACAGCAGAGCACCAAGCGTCAGGGCTCTTCTCTCACAGGGCACAAGCCTCGTCTCCTCACCTTCCCAGCCTGCCCTCCCTGGACAGCCCGCAGCCAGCCAACACACCCCTTCAGTTGCACAACCTAGTCCTAGTTTCTTTATAACCATGCCCTAGATCTGCAACGGTCCACAGACTTCCAGCACCAGGGGAAAAACTCAGTAGCTAAGACGTTTTTCCAAAGGACCTATCATGTGAAGAATTCACTTTCTCTTAATTAAAAAAAATAAATAAATAAAAAATGCAGCCCTACTCTTACACACAGCATCAAGGCTATTTTAGTGAAGATGTTAGGATCTAAAAGCTGTCCAAATAGAAAGAGACCCTTATCACAATTTTTGTTATGTGTCCTTGCACTAGAGGGGGGAAGATCACTTGTTATGACGGGGAAAGCTTTTTTTATTTCTTTTAGAAATAACAGAATCTGCAAAAACTATTAACACTATCAGAGGCGTGACATCCAGTTTCTTCTTTATTAAAATAAACAAACAAAGTTTATCTTTGACACAACTAAAACAGAAAAACTAAAATTTAAAGTTTTGGAATAACGGGTAGGTCATTTTCCTTGAGAACCCTTTTGTTATTGGCTTTTCCTTATGAACCCTTTCATTATTGTTTTTACTGAAATAGCTCGGTTTCTCAAGTTGGATTTAAAATATCCTCTTATTACATTCTCCAACTTCTTGTCAGTATATTGTTAATTTTCATTTCATTAAGAAAATTATGAGCTAGAAAAAGCAGTAAATCCTGTAAACCTCTGCCTTTGTTTCTTTCCCCTTCTGAAGAAATGTCTTTTAGCATAAGAACAGATCCCGTGGAGGAGCACACAATCTACCTTGTGCAGATCATGTTTTCTTTCTGGAAAGCATGCTACTGGTTTAATTTGCCATCTCTGTACGTGGCTAATTTTATAGCTAACCTAGCCTTCATATTTGCATTCTTTGCCGGGATACTTTTGTGCATTTCACACAGGCATCCCCAGTTACCAACAGCCTTCTCTATTCTGCTTTTGGTGTTTTGTGCTCCAACTTTCTGCATATAAATGCAAGAGAAAAATGCTTCTTTGGTAGATGTGCCATTCTTTGTCCCCAACTGTTTCCAAATTCAGTTGAGCCTTAATAGGTTTTAACAACAAACTGTTGACTTTTTGTACCACTCAGGTCTCGTTTGTATTTTGATTTTTATAGGATATGCATGTGAATGAGGAAGAAAGACTTAGTTTCATCAGAATGGTCCTCAAGTACCTTCCAGAATGCAATTACTAGAGTGAATTTTCAGGACTTAATAATCATTAAATATATACTTATGCATGTGTGTGTGTATATATATACACAAATGTTTTTGAAAAAAACATTATTCTCCAAAAAGAAAAAAAAATCCTTTAAAACATAAAACAGCATTACTCACATCTGAGAGGCCCTTAAGTTTGTTTCTGAACAAACACAACATCCTCAGACTTTTCATAAATCTAATCTCTTCAGGTACCATGACAAAACATTTGCAAGACAGATAAAGTTCAGGGAGCCTTTGCAGAAAATCTGTCTCCCTGGAAATATATAATTTTTAATTTTTGTTACTATCTAAGGCTATGCACTCCAATTTTTCTAATTTTTAAAGAGGATAAAGCTTTTCAGTCAACACCTTTATGTATTTAATTTGGAACATAGAGATTATGTCAGTTTATTTGCAATTTTACTGATTTGTGTCTGTGTGTATGTGTGAACAGTTCATTTTATGATATACCTGTTTTTAACATATGGAGGCAGCTGATAAGGATTTTAATTCTATTTGAAAGTACACATACCATATGCCTCGGGTGATTAATCATAACCCATCTGCTGCTTTTATTAGCGTCTCAAAACAAAGGAATTGGTGGGTTAGTGTTCTTCCTAGAGCCAAAGAAAGCAGAAGAAAATGCTTTTTATATAGCAGGTCTTATTTTTATGTCTGCTCAGCTGCTTACATAGATTAAGTAATCAACACGGGCTGCTTGTCATTAATAAATACATCACAGGAAAGCAGCTGGGAGATAAAGGGCAGCTTGTGTCTGGGAACTAAAATCAAAAAAGTTGTACTTGCAACAGTTTCATGGCTTATGAAAGATGATGGCCCGAAGTGCTGTCTTTTAGACTAACCAGGTGATGCAAATGGGACATCCTGACACACGCTCTCACCAAAGCCTTCAGGGCATCCCTCAGGTGTTCAGCATCATTCCTCTTGCACAAAGACTGTTGAACCCCTGAAGATGCCACTTGTCCTACACAGCTGATTGGGATGTCCTGGAACACACACCGCAACGTACCCCCTGCACTGTGATCCCCCACACCATCTATGAAAGAGCTGCTGCCTCTCTCTGCTTACTCAACCTTCACATCAGTGAATTCGTGAGCCCCAAGGTGTCCAGAGCTGGCCAAGGAGGAAGGTTGGAGAGCTGGGCAAAATCCACAGGGCCGATACCAACCGCGTGAGGCAGTGTCCCTGCCCCACCTGCTGCCAGCGCAGTTAACTGTAATTCCCACCTTTGCAATTCGTAAAAACATTACACTCGAGCAAAACACGGCAGCTGGAGGGCCAGCATCCTACCCTGTCGGCTCTGCCCCATCACACTGCTGCTAGCACCTCTTACACCTTGAGGCAGAGTAAGACCAGAGGTGACGTGCTCTGCATATACTTGAAATTTCAGCCTTGTGGTTTATTTAATGTGGCCTGTCACAACTCCAGTTAAACTGCTTGTGAAAAAGGGAAGGTAAGGACCGAGCATGGACAGCTGGCAAAATGTATCCCCAGTGAAATTTTTGCCCCAAAGCAAGCTGTTATGAAACAGATTTCCCTCTTCCCGGTGTTTTAGCTCTGGGATAATATTTTAATATATGCAAACACAACAGATTATGAAAATCATACATGCACGCATAAGGAATATAAATGCTTTATTGCGTTTCATATTGTGTATTTACTAAAAATAATAATAAAAAAAAATCTTGAAAGTAATGAAAGATTTAAATAATTTATGGCAAAAGGTGAGCACTCCTGCCCTCCCTCCCACCCCCACCCGCCCTGCTTCCCAGGGCTTTCCCACACTCCCAGAGGTAAAGTAAAGCCAACACACTGGATAGCTTTTGCTTTCAGGCAGAGTGGCTTGGCAGGAAAATACTGTATTATTTTGCATCAAGAGAAATGTCTAATCTCTGTAATAAGCTTTTGTTTATGTAAGTAATACAGTATTCAAAAGTAATATAGAATTCAACCAAATTATGACAACCTTTTGTTGCTCTTTAAAAATAAAATTTAGAAAGTCTTGTATACTAAAAACCAAGATTCAGGATTTTAAACTTTTTGTTGCTGGAAAGTATTCATGAAGACTAGGGTTAGGGTCTCTGTAAAGTAATAGCTATCTGTGCTGTCACATCAGATGTGAAATTGGTTTAACATTCCAATGGAAATCCATATTAAGCAATTGTAATGCCGTAAAAATAATCTTTCAGAGAGAGCCCAAAGCCTACCAGGAGCCATATTCAAGCAACAGAGCCAGACTAATCCATTTTCTCTCATATCTATTTGTTGTTCTCAACATTAATTCCAGTGACCAGATACGAAAGATATCTTATACGAGACTTATAGACACTTATACGAGACTTATAGACACTTATACGAGAAAATGATTCTACACAGACTAAATTCTCCACAGAACCTAAAAGTTTTTTCTCCCAAGTATTGACATAATAAAACATCACCCACAATTGCACTAGCTCCTTATAAAGCAAACGAAAATGTGAATAAAAGGTCCCCAACCACCACAAATACAAGCAGTTTCAGGGAGAAAAAAGGCAATAAGCAAAAGCTAAAACATCTAGAATTCCAGCAAGAGATAATTGAGAACATACACTTAATCCACGTAAATGGCACTGCAATTGAATCCACTGCGAACAGGATTCTTCAGAAAGGATCTTTATGTGGCTCTTCCTTCAGAGGACACAATACGAAAGGCAAATCTTTTGCCTGTTTATTTTAAAAGATATTATATCTGTTTTATTGGAACTCGTATAACGAACTTGGAAAAAACAAAACAAAAAACTAATTCTAACTAGTTTGTTACAACAAATCAAAGACAATAAAGAGAAAATTCCCCTTGGCCTTCAGCAGAATACATGGCGTTCACTTGTCAAGTAACTAAACGAAGCGTGGCACGTTGACCTGGATGTCTCTATAAAACTATAATATTTATATCAAATACACATACTCAAATCTGCTTATTGTCTTTCTGCTTAGTGTTCTGATCATGCCTTCATCTGCTGACCTTCTAAAGCCTTTCCTTGAATACCAGTAGCAGACTGCTGTGGTTGAAATCAACACGGTCTTATCGAGTCTGACTGGTTTTCATCAGGAAAGGATGGGTCTCTGCCACTTTGTCTTACTAAGAGAAAATAAATGTCAGACACTGTACACATGGTCTCCCTGTTTAGCTATTAGAGCAGTGGAACGCCTTCTTTACATATACCAGTTTACAATAGATTAATAACAAAAAGTATAAGCAGCTAGAAATCTAACTTTATTCAAGATTCTATTTATTCATTTCAATTAACTGAAAATTTTACACATGCCTATGTGTCTCTCCCCTGCCATTCAGATCAACGCACGCCTTATTTTAACATGGACTCCCCTCTCAGATTAACACAAATAGAGCAATAGGTACTGTAGTCATCATTTCTTGTTTTTCCCCTTCTCCATAGAAGACTTGGACCAAAGGAAGGACCTCTAAAAAACACGTATTTAGCCCGTGTGTATAGTGAGACTTCCAAAGAGCCACAATAACACTGCACCTTAACCATTAAGTAAAAGCTGGCTGTGTGTTACACGTGTGACAGAAGTAAAGACTGAGAATCGCTCATCTGTAGTGGACACTTCTGGACAACAACCACCTATTCAGACACAATAGGGCGATTTTCTTTAGAGATAACTAGAGTCCCCATTTCCCACTCTGCCCCAGCAGTGAGTGGGCTGCAGGTACACAAGAGGCTGGGAGGGACACAGATAGGACAGGTGACCCAGACTGACCTAAGGGGTATTTCTACCAGGTAACATCATGCTCAGTGACAAAACCTGAGGCAGACGCAAGAAGGGTGGGTTTTTTTGTTTCAAAAGGACTTGGAGAATGGCTGAGCATCAGTATCGTTGTGAGAGGCGGCTACAGATAGCCTTTGCATTGCATGGATTTTCCTCCTCCTGTATTTCAGCCTACAGGTTTTCTTGTTTTTGTTCTTTTTATTCTTTTCCCTGCCCTGAGGAGAGGGGGAGAAAACTGTCTTAGGGTCAACCCACCACAGTCCTCCATTGCATCTACTAAGGCAGCAATTTCATGATGTTCACTGGGCTGCGTAATGCAGCCTCGTGCTCTCATCCAAGAACTCTCCAAAACAGGTTAAGGAGACAGCTGAATCGAGTCCCCATCCTCACCATCAAATTGACTAATTTATTAAACCCATTACATTGAGTTTATATCTCCAGCTTGGCTGCCAGTGGAAACATGCTCAAATATCACTCCAAGATCCAAGATTTGATGGCCAACAAGAATTCAGTTCTTCACTTTAAGAATATAATGTTTCAAAAACTGTGTCCACAAAATGACACTACTATGCAGTTAATTAAAATTAAAAGTGACCACAACAAGATTTGCCACAAATAAACCAATTTATTACTTTTTGGCAAGTTCCATACAGCATGAGCAAGGATCTTTCGCTCACTATATTAAAACATTCTTTTGCTTTATACAGATTGTAAACATCAGTAGCAGCACAAACTGTTGGTACAGGCATTCCAGGATTCTGGTCTCTCTCTCTTTCAGGTAAAGAAACAAGAATGAAAATCCAGTAAACCAACCTTCTTTCACAAGGTATCTATGAGAAGCAGCATATGCATTTCATATCAATTTTGAGCAATACCAAGAAGGGTATTTCAAACTATTATTTTTAGCGAAATTCAGTGGTATTATGAATAGACACACCTTCTACATATTAATGTAACCAATTTTTTGTTTGAAATTAAAATCACTGTTTCATATAATCAAGGTAGTAAAAAAATTCTGCAGTAAAATAGCTGTTATAAATACAGCCATATTTGCTATACTGTATCAGATAAATAAGGATGTAGCAAACTCTTGATCTGGTTAATACTTGGTTTATCCCAACAGGCACCAGTCTAAAGAACTTAAAATACACAGGTTCTCATTGTTGAACCAGCTCCTGTCCACCCACCAGACTTCTGCTATAATTATTTTTTATTTTTCCTCTCTCAAAGTGCTTTAAACCAGACATAATCTGATCCATAAAGTGAACATTTATCTCTTTGAGTAAGAGCAGATTTTTTTTTTTTTTAATTTGTAAGTCCCAAGAAGGTCAATCTGCTGGCTAAGTTCACCGAAGGATTGCAAAATGTGCACTGTTAGCTCAAGCTTCAATTCAGGGCATACCTGTTTAAATTTGGTAAGAACTGCTTTTCTCCACAACAACTTATCAGCATTAAAATAACACAGACAATTATGATGTTATTGGCAAAGGCTTTAAAAAAAAAATCTATTGTTAAAACCAACTGATTGCATTACAGTAATGTTGCTAATTTTGAAGTCATAATTATAGCAACCTCAATACAAAAATCTTCATTTCCAATGTAAAAAGACAAGCCATATTTAAAAAAAACAACAAAAAAAAAACACACCCTTCAAGTCTTCTCTGTGCATAATAAGGAGCAAAGAAAATAAAATTAATTATTTTGCAGCTCACCTTCAAAGTTACTGGCATAAAACAAAGTGGTTATTTTTATACCTGTATGCAACCGTCTCTTTTAAGCTTTGCAAAATACTGCCTTTTAGGTGACATTTAGATCAGCGGATCCATAAATGACGAGTTCAGATAAATTTCACTACCTGAACTGAAGAAATTGAGGATCTTTCTGTTTGTAAGATTTCTATATTATCAAAATGCACAGATGAAGATTAAGAAGGATGAACTCGCATCAATGCTACGATGTACATAAACAGCAATCCTCTTCCAAACAGATTTAGTAGTTGGAAGAGCATCAACTGTTCCTACTGCCAGCTGCAAAACAGAAGTGAATCCCTCAAACCTTGGCAAAAACTTTTAAGTCCATAAAATCGTATGACTGTTTGCAATTCCTTCAGCCAAGCAAGAGATTCTACTACTGAATTTCTCTCCAGCTCTTCGCTGCCCAAATAAAGAAGCAGATCCCTATTACAGTATTAAAGCTAGATTCTGATGGAACTAAAGAAACACTGCAAAGGATAGTCTGTCAATGTGAACAAACCAATTTTTTTAAAGTCCTCAACTCTTCCATGATCATGAAAATCTGCCAGAAATAATGTGATGGGAACCTTCAGGTAACCTTAATTCTTCAGTAGACTGGAGATTAATCGAAACATTTACTGCTGAGTATTTTCACTGTGGCATGGGATAAAGCTCTATTAAAACAAAAAGTTCTGATCTATACAGCCAGCATTTTAGAGATTAATACCAACAAGTTCAAAATACTGTTGCATTGTTTGCGTTTTTTGTTTGTTTCAAATCAAGAGCTTTTTCTGATTCACAGTAAAACCCTGGTACATCTCTTTTTATTGTTAATCCTTTCCAGGTAGTTTTACTTTACAGTCTGTCTGAGAATTGTTTGGAGCCCAACGTATCAAGATGCAACTGTTATCCATGTGGATTTTTTTTTTTTTATGTTAGCTGCCATTTTCTGTAGCAGTGTCTGTTAGAAGTTTTACAGAATTATAATGTTCTCCTAATCCATAGGCATGTCTCATATACCTAAAAAAAAGTTAGAAAACAAATGTTTAGTTTAGCTAAAATATACTGCATGACAAACATCAAGAGCACTTGAAGACAGCTTAAGTAAATTCAAGTTTTAGCACAGAAAAAAAGAGTGAAAATAAATATAAATATATACGGTCAATGAAGAGTTTCTAATTTTGGTGACTTCCAGACATAAATTGACATAAGCTTTGAATACAAGTAAAGTTTCCTGATGCATTTTTTAAAAATCAATTTCACAATGATTTTGGAATTAGCAGGTAAAATAACCTTGCAGCATTCTAAAAAGTAGTGACTGAATCACACTTCAGACTCATTGTCAGCATTTTAAGAATGTTAATCACAATATCTTCAAAGTTAAATTGTAAATCACAACTACCAGTTCTGAAAAAAAAATCAGTATTGATCTTGCAGGTCAACGTCAGGCATATAAATGAAAATGAAACAAAACAAATGAGAATCAAAGGTGAATTCTCTCACACAGAAATAAATGCAATAATTTTAAAAATGGGTAAAATGACACACTTACACAAGTGTTATTGGTTTGCCTGAATATTCTTCACCAACAATAATGGAAGGGGAATCCATTTGCACTACTTCAATAGGTGTTTGCAAAATGTGCGACAAAGCCCTTAGCTGTAAGGCATAAAAAGAATTCAACAACAGGATTAAATCCAACATGGTGAGGAGGGAAGAAAACAAGATATTTAGTTTTAGCAAATATGAGTTTAGGCATAACATTTCAAATTTTGTTAGAAATTAAATTTTGTTAAAATAAGCAAAATAGCTTCAACTTTTTGAGGTGTAATTTAAAACAGGTTGCCATAAGTTAATTATTGTTTTGATGATAAAAACAGGTAACATTGTGCTAGCTTTAGTAATTTAATAACTGCTATTTTAGAAAGCAGTAAAAGATAAGAAGCAAAGGCATAAATGAAAACATTTTCTCAAACTCAAAGTTTATATTACAAAAAAAAAAAAACATTGCTCCATCATAGTCAGCTTTGCTACGATCTAAGTCTGCATAATAAGATGCTTTCCCCTTAAGAAATATTCTTCCCCCTCACCTTCTGTCATTCTTTCTAGTGATATTTTAGACAACCAAATTCTTTAACTGCTATGTCATCAAGTTTATCAGGACAGCAGGGGACCATCAGAAAACCTACTGATGTGGGGAAACTATTTATAGCCATAGGAGAAAGTTCTTGATAAAATTATGAATGTGTTTCCTTATGCCTACAGGTATTACTTCTTCATAAATCCTTTTTTGAGGATATATTGATAATTTGTGAAATTGTGAAGTGAGTGAATACTTACTTCCAGTTGACCACCCCATGCAGCCGTATTTGCTATATCATCACAGTATTTTTCAAATTCCTCTGTGGAGAAAGAAAAAGTCAACTTTTAGTAGTTCTCTCTAAACAAGCAAAGAAAAAGCAAGTGAGGAAAAATACTGATCCTGAAGTGAAAAACTAGAACCAGAGAAGTCCAAATGCAGGAAAATATATATGCTCACTGAAGAGAAGGAATAATGTTTGCTAGAATCCTTTAATAAAATAAAATTATGACTCAGGTGTACCAAGTAACAAAGTAAATCTTCTGTGTTCTGTAGAACACAGCAGAACCAACAAAGTAATAAAGTTCAGGAACAAACATACCATTATGAAGAAGAATAATTATAAAATAAAGTTTTCTGAAGTCTCTTATGCAATTCTTACCTCTGCTATACATGTCTCCAGTAGTGGGGTTTGTAAGAAACGGCAGGAAGTCATCAAAATGACTTTGCATATACTTTGCCGTTTGGTTTCTCAGACTTGTAACAGTCCAGGAATTCTGGCGATCCTTGAGCTGATCTTCAATAGCTCTGTACATGCAGTGGCCATCGGAAGGAATCTGCTTAATCTCCAAGTGTCTTGCTGCCAACAGGGAGGCAAGTTTCTGACTTTCAACATGTCTAGCACCTGTTAAATTCTCGATCTCAGCTTCAGCTATCCTTTCTTCTCTTTCTTTCTCCAAGGCAGCTTTTTTTTCCTTAGATTGAAAACACATAAATTACATCAAATATTAAGATGTCTGTACAGTTCTTGGCTTAGTACTTGCCTCTAACTCTTCAAATGTTTCCCCAGTATGTTCATGTTGGTGAAATGTTCTGCTGAATTATTACTACTAAGTCTCAGAATCCTTCTAAACCTAAACACTAACAAATGCTAGATGACCAATACATCCTAAAACTCAAATATTTACAAGAACTTCAGAAGTAAGCTTCCTTTGTTAAATCTGTAAAGTCTTACTACTTCAATTTTTTCCCCCCACACAGTATCTTACATATTTTTCATAAGAACTTCACTAAAATACTAATAAAGAAATAATTTGTTTTAGACATTTTTCCTATCTCCTACGTCTTTATCTCCTATTTTGATTCCTATTTTACCTCCTATTTTTTCCCAGCTCATGGTTGAGCATAAAAAGTAGACCTTTTAAAAAAAATCCTTACATATTTCTGTGTAGCAAACCTACAGATTTTGAACACATTCAGGAGGTACAAAATCAATACTGAATTAGCCAGGTGATGTCTCCTGTAAAATCGTTAAACTTCAATTATATTAATTTAAACTGAAACATATTTGTAAAATGTTTAAACATTACATACCCTCCTCTTCTGTGCTTTTGATATTCGAGGATGCTGAATCTGTTGCTCCAGTTGCTCAAGCTCTACATTTGCAACCCCATCAGTTACAGAATCTATCTGAAAAGGAAAAAAAAAAAAAGTGTTAAAAGTTTCTATTAGTATAAATAATAAAAGAGATGCGCGTTTCCTGAAACAGTTTTAAGCTGTTTCCAGGTAGTTCCAGTGTATATTTACAATGCTTTCCACAAAGATCCATGTAGCACAAAGCCTGTCAAAGCTGCAAGTCAAGCATTTCATACCCCAACCCCACTGTAATGGGCTTGAATACTTTTTCCACTATTCCCCAGAAAATAAATGATTATGAAGCACATAGCTCAAATTTAATTCAAGCTGTGTGAACACTGCTTATAGACTGCAAGGGAAAGTTTTCCTCGCCTTACCAACAGATGAATGTTAAGCTTAAGCACCCAGAGAGCTGTTACCCAGTTCTGTAACAATTAAAGCAGGAAAAGGCTCCACCATCCATAACAAAACATAAATACCAGTTGCAAAAGACAGAGGGTTGACCTTTCTCAAAAAGAAAGTCAAAACTAATCTCATTATGGTATCAACCAGATGTCGCCTTGGCATGCGCAGTAATACTTTCAACATGAGTAAGAAAGTCGAGAAACAAAAGAACCCATATACCTCAAACCAAAATCCTCTCAGGGAAGTCTATGACCATGGCAAAGACGTTAGCTTGAAAAGTCCTCCATCACAATGTTTTGACAGCTCGCTTAGCAAAATGAAACAAATTCCTGTAACTAATCTAAGACACGTTATGTTTAACGCTTACAAATTAATCATCTCCTTAAGCGTCTGAGCAAAGACTACTATGTAAGATTTTTATAGTGCTTGCATTTTTCACAAGGATTCTCAGCAGATGATTCTCAGTCAATATCATTTCCCTGAAAGTCATTCACAAATCTTTTTCAGTCTTGTTTTCAAGCAAAAGGGCAATCTGCTTAAGTCTCCATTAAGTTACAAATCTGAAAACACCTGGTCCAGAAAGAATCAGACAGATTTTTGTTTCTTTACAAGATTTACTTAGCCAAAAGCCACATACTGTTATGGAATCACTCAAGGAGACAGAAAAGCATGGAGCATTAGCATCAGTCACAGAGAACCATATTGCACCAATTTAGCCGTAAGCTGTACTGCTGTTTAGGTGGAGAAAGTAGGAGAGAGGTGGAGCACAGGCCTACTTGCACAAACCATACTTAAATTCAAGCGCACAATACAAATAAAGAGATCTTCTCAGTACTTGATATACAGAATTAAGTCTATGGATTGCAACAACGGGATTCACTTTATTTATTAAGTGCTAAAACGTACGTAAATTTTTTATATATTGTAAAGTATTTAATTGTATCTAATTTACTCCACTCAGTATTTCCCTCAGTTAGATTTGAGTAAAACTAAGCCTCTGTTAAAAATTAAGTAGGATTCCAGTTTCCAGATGGATGGCAAACAAGTAAGTAGCTATGCTGCCAACACGGCAGAACAGTAGCATTTGAGCCAACTCCCATGTCTGCAGAAAGTGTGTTCTTAAAAACAAGGTCTGTTATACTGCAGACAGAATTGCAAAGACAATCACACTGCATTAGTCAACTGCCTGTCAAAGTCCATCAATACCCTAGTAGCCTACATAAGATAATTAGAATTACTACAGAACAGAACTAAAAAAAAAAAATCGTTAAGAAGCCTGAGCTACTAACATACCGTAAGAGCAAAACCAAATACTGCTCACCAACAAGAATACAGATAAATAACCCTTCCAGCGTAACAGCTGGATCTTTCCAGAATTACCAACACTGCAAGGAAAACAAGAAATGCTTTAAATCATTACACATTACTTTATAATCATTTAAAAAAGTTAAAGAAGTCCTAATACAAATTGTATCTGTGTAGCTCCAGCTGGAGTTAAGGCATATACCTTATTCTGCTCAGGTGTAGCTTCCTTCAGCTGCTTTAACTCCTCCTTGTGCTTCTCTTCAAGTTCTGCCTCTAGTTTGGAAACTTCATCAGCCAGCTGTTTTCGTCTCTTTTTATCATTCTTGGGAACAGCATTTTTCATGCCTTGAATTTTTGCTGTTAAGGAAACAGTGTGATAAAATGTTACCTCTAAATATAGCTACTCCACAATCATTGGAGGAAGGAGGACTGCAAGTCTTAAAAGAAATTACACGTGTCAAGATATCACAATTATCACATTTTAAAATCACATATATTTTCTTAACAGACACAATCATGACATCCAAAGAAGAAAACAACTTGTATGGGGTTGCTATTAAAAATACTTATGAATTTTAACAACACAACAGACCTCAGCCTGTTTCTTTCAAATAAAATTATTTGGGCATTGATTTCTCAAATCCTGTCGCATCAAAGATGTGTATGTTTTTAATAACAGACTGAAAGTAAAAACAGAGATTACCTGTCCTTAAAACAAAGCTTCTAAAAGCCGAATGGGTACTCAAGAAGAAAAAGCATCAATTTGCTTAAGTTCCTTAAGTATTTTTAGGCCTTAAGTCAAGGCTTCATTTCTTCAATCACAAAATAGTTTGGTTAGAAAGGATGTCTAGAAGTGATCTAGTTCAACCTGCTGCTCAAAGCAGGACTGATGTCGAAGTTAGATCAGGTTGATCAGGAATTTATTCACATGCCTGTGGAGTATCTCCAGTGATGGACATTCTGAAACTTTTGGGGGCATTATTTTCTAGTATTCAACCATTCTTGTTATGAAAATGTTTTCCTTTTTTTTCTTCTCAAGAGAATCTTTCTTCTTACCACTTCCAACTCTTGTTTCTAGCCTGTTTACTATGCTTTGCTTCAAAGAGTTTGGCTCCACCTGTTCCATTTAGTAGTGGAAACAAGCAGATCCCCCATAACCTCTTCTCCAGGCCGAATAAACTCAGCTTCCACAGCCTTTGCTCTTACAAGAATATGCCCTGATAGCTCTCCTCACTTCTGCATTCACTGTTACAGCATTCCAGCACTGTTTAACACCCTGCTTGCCATTCATCACCAGTACATTTTTACTGCCCTTCACCCTTGACTGGGTGATGGCGATGATAATGAAACTTTTCAAAAAGAGGCCACAAGAATACTTACACTAAAAGATTTATGTCAAGTATTCGGCCTCACAGATGAAGCACTTGAGTTAGACAAAGACGCAGTTCTGTTCATAAAGATTGATGTAATGAGGGAGAAGGAAATCCATGCACGGACTCACCAGTGCCTAAGGAGAGTACATTGTGGGGTGGCAGCTACAAGGATCATTAAGTGGAAGAGACGCTGGGTTCTCTGAGGCTGAGATGCACCTTACATTAATTCTTAGGAACAAATTGTTTTGCTGTCAGTTAATCACTGTACTTCTCAGGAATGTGTTTTTCAAGTGAGTAGCTTTAAGTTACCTGCCTCTCCACCAAGAAGACTGAATCAGTCTTCTGTAAAGAACCTGCCATCCTTTTAGGCAGGGGAGGACTGAAATTCCTCAGCATCTCCCAGCTAGCGTACCATGTGCTCCAGATACCTAACCTAATTCTTGATTACTACCTGTCTTTTCAGTGTCACTTAACTTTAGGGGATGAAAAGCCATCTCAAAATACTAAGTTCCTACAAATTTAATATGTAGCCACCTAGTTTCTCTCCGCCTCTTTAACCCTTTGATAAGAAGGCTGCAATTGACATATTACATACCAAAGAAACCAAACAAGGAAAAGGCCGTATCAATGTAGCTAATGAAAAGGTTATAATCAACAATGAAACTCAACAGAATCCAGCTGACAGAACTAATTATGTTAATATATAATGGGGCCAGTAAACAGGGGCTCAGGAACGAGTCAGGTGTGGCACTGTAAGCCCACATGGGTCCTCTACTCCAGGTATGGCTGAGCAGGAGGTGGAAGCTCATTGCAGATCAGCCGCATTTGGGATGATGAAATGTGGCCGCATGGGCAGCAGGGAGGCAGGCTTCCCCAAAACACCTCATAAAAGCACACACCCCCCTCAACTTCAGCGCAAGGCAGCGCAGTGCTGGCGCTGGAAGCCAGGCTGTTATGGCGGGGCTGCCCGTATCAGCGCTACCTCACCCTCCGTGCCCTTCCTACGCGGCCAAACACAGCTTTCACACCTCGGCCGGCAGGCAGCAATATCACGACTATCGCATTCCTTCCTATCGTGAGCGATGCCCCTTGCTCTCCTGGAGCTGGGGCCGCTGTAACCCCCCCCCCCCCCCCCCCCCCCCCCCCCCCCCCCCCCCCCCCGAGCACCACGAAACGTTCCTCCTCCCCCCGCAGAGCAAGGCGCTAGGCGGGGAAGGCCGCTCCCTCCTCCCGGCGAGGCGCCTCACCTTGGAGCTCCCGCTTCTCCTTGCGCTGCCGCTTGACGAGCCGCTGCAAGGGCCCGCCGTCCTCCTCCTCCTCCTCGGCCCCGCAGCCCTCCATGGGCGCCCGGTGGCACCTCCCGCCCCGCGCACACGGCGCCTCAGCGCTGAGGGGAAGCGGCCGCCATGACGCGTCCCGTCCTTCCCTTCCCTCCCCTTCCTGCCCGCCCGCACCGACCGCTCTCCCCGCCGCTGTCGCCGGGGGGCGCCGGTGGCCAAGGGCTTCTCACCGCTCTCTCAGCCGCCGGCATGGCTGCGGGAGCCACCCCGGACGAGTTTCTACTTTGTAGGGCCGTGAAGGGGGGGCAGGGGATGTTTAGGGGGAGAGCAGCCCCCGTCTCCTTTCTGCCCCCTGACGAGAATAAGCGCCGAGTTCCGTGCTCCGACCTCCTGTCCAATGCTCGATGAGGAGCTTATTTAACCTTTTGAGTTTTGTGCAAAATATACAGTATTATGTACATGTTTGTTCATTTATTTATTTATTTATTACCTGGAGTTAATTAAAGCTACAAAGTACCTTATAGACTCCGGCTTTTCCAAGTTCGTGTCTCCTCGCCACCATGAAGTGATTTCTCATTATCTTTTGTCGTTTTATTATAGTAAAACCCAAATGTCTTGTTTGGGATTTAAATCCCCACCGCAAAGTGTGCTGAAGAGCATGCAAACCTTCCTAAGGATGTTGTGGGAGCTACAGGTTGCTGCGAGTTAGCGTGGAGTAAGTGAGATGCTCTGTTCACTGCTGCCACTGACATTCTTCTGTGTTGAGTTAATCTGGGTAAAAATAAAATTGAAAACTTTAATAATTGTTTTTGAAATTATGTAAATTGAGCAAAAATCTTGCTAGTGGAAATGTTTGTGTTCATCTGTTATGGCATTGCTATTATTGTTTTCCACTTGAATTAGCAGATCCTCTGCAAGAAGTACAGTGCCAAGCACGAAGAAAGGGAACATTGACCTAAAGCAGAATTGTAAGATGATGGGTCAGACTCCTTTGCTATGCAGAACCACACAACTATCTGTATCCTGAATATATGCTCTATTTTTCCCTCCATTTGCCTTTTGCTGCCTGTTGGAATAAAACCAGATCACAGACCTTATCTGGATTGTCAACCAAAAAAAAAAAGTCTAATTGAAAAAGAATGAGGAGGGGTTTGCTTCCAGATAGAAAAAAAGGCTAGCACTGGAACTCAATAGTGTTGGCCCTGTAAGTATTTCTGTATACTACTAACAAATACAGAATAAGGACAAATTCAGATTTGGGATAGATTTGTCTTGATTAACATATATATGTACTCTTTATCAGTTTGTTAATGACCTGTTTGTCACACATGTATGCATATATGAATATGCTGATGTAATACATTAAAAATGCTTTATATTTAAAAATAATAAATACTGTTTTTGTCTTCTACACTTTTTGTCAGACTTCTGTCACATCTTCAGCAGTAATCTGAAATATAGATAAAACAAATACCAGTGAGTTCCTAAGCTGACCAAATGCAAAGTGCTGTGATGATAGAGGTGGGCTGATACAAGTGATCTCATGATACACTACCCACATTTGAACACCACACATCTTAATTATCAAGGTTTCATGAGACTGGAGATTTTAGTACACAGTAAGTATGAGGGAGTACATTTTTGAGACTAGTCGTATAATAAGTGCTGGGGAGGTTGTGCTACACAGCCAGCTAAACCTGAGTTTCCTCTGCTGCCGTGAAGCATAGAATGAATGAAGATTACTAAACAGAGCACTGCCATTGCTAGCAACAGGCCACAGGCTCGATGCCAACTTCTCAAGGCCTCAGTCCTGTTCTACGGGGTTTGTTATCAACCTGCTGTGAGAACCTGACCTGTCAATGGGAGCTTGGTGCCAGACATCTATTATGAACTAGAGTTTAATGTGGGATAACAGCAAAGGCCTTGAAAATATTGGAACAGGTTGAAAACCGAGAGCCCAGCAGTATAAACAACTGGTTCTCATAGGATGCAAGCTATGAGAAGGACTCCTCTGAGCATACCAAAGAACAGCAGCTAAGCAAGAGAATAACAACTGAGCAACAGGAGGCGTTTGCTGAGACCTGAGAAAGGAGGGCTCTGCAGTACCACAAGGTGTGCGTGCAGCTTAGGGGTGTAGTCCAAAGGCTGCCTGCCAGCTGTCTCGGGCAAACCATCATTATGGGGATCTGCAGTCATGATGTGGGGGTATTGACAGGGCTGCAAGTGTGCTACCTGCTCTCCCTGCCCGTGCTAAGGGTCCCGATGCCCCCTGCCTGCTTGCCCCATGATCCCTGGCTCCTTAAGGATGTCTTGACCTGCCAGCTCATCAGGAACATGTACATCAGGATCAGGTCCATGCATTTTTTTTCCCAAAAATATCCTGTGCCTTCTTCCTGTCCAGCACTTAAATAAAATGTTTAAATAAAGCCTTACTGTGTCTAAGCTCAGTTCAGCTGATTATGGTTCCTGGGCAGAAAGGATGATTTAACAATAAGGTCATAATAAAATCTAACAGTTAGAAACTGGGAAAAAAAAAAACAACTGAAATCTGAGGTAACTAACTTTGAAGCACTTTATCTAGGATGTGATAGGTTCACTCACACAAGTCTTTAAATCAAGTCTGGGTGCCTTCCTATGGATATGCAGTAGCTCATCTGTAAATTACAGGTTCCATGCAAGAAATGTTATTAAAATTCTCTCAGGATTCAAAGAAGTCAGACTGGATTATTATAATCACCCTTTCTGGTATTAAAATTTAGGATTTTATTAATCTGTTTTGGAAAGAGAAACTCAAACCTCCCATCCAAACCAATGATAGCTATAAAATGGTCTGTACTAAGCATCGTCTGGCTTACATGGTGTCAAAATAGAAATTTTCAGAATTAAGGGCGCTTTTGAAATGTGCCTCAACTTTGGCAAGTTAGTCACTGAAGTCATTGACTGAGGGTTACCTTTGATAACAGCTGACTGGGACAGTGAATTTACAAACTTTTGTTCTCTTTTTTTTTCATATTAATTTTCTGAAAATGAAAGCATCCATTGCTATTTGTAATATTTGTAATATGTAATTTGTAATATTTGCATTTGTAAATATTTGTAATATTTGTAATATTTGTAATATTATACTTTGACATCATTTCTGGTACCTTTCTCCCAGTAGTTTCCCAGTGTTTAGTAAGCATGCTGAAGTTCAGGAGGACCTTTTGTTCATAGGTATTTTATAAGTAAGTCAGGGTGGAACCTGTAGTACTTCTGGCACTGTGAAAATCTAGATTTTGTATCTTCAGTACCAATATCAGTAAGCTAGTGCTGCGTAGCAGGCAGTTTTCACGACAGCAGTAATAAGCATCCACATCTTACTTCAGCTGAATGGTATAAAACGTTGGTCAAGCAAAGAAGCTGTCTTAGTACTTTTAGATAAATGTGTATCTCATTTCCCTCCGTTATCTCCCAGATGTTTCTTGCTGGTTGGACATTGAAGTAAATTACAGACTCGGTTGTAGCCATACACAAAACTCTTAAAGTGGCTTAATTGTTTCACTGAGGTTTTGTTGACAATGTTTTGACTTATACGCTATGTAACCAGTCTCTCTGGATCTTTTGATCCAGGGCATTGAATAAGAAGTAGCTAAATTTTCCTTTTCTCGGTGTCATAAATCAGCTTGTAGTAAGATTTGCAATTATTCTGCATAAATTAAGAAGTATACATTGAATTACACTGAAGCCTCCGCATAATATGAGGATCAATATAGCACATTTTAATTTGCTCCTAAAACCTGACATGGTATATGTGCACGTTAAGATGTTTAGATTGTTTATGCCGTACCTCTATCTTAAAGATGCCAGCCTGGGATCAGAGCACTATCTGAAAGTTCACTTACATCTGTAAATGAGCTACATGAGCTTTTCCTGTTGTTAGTTATGTTTTCTGGAAACAGTGCAAACAGATTTTAGTAGCAGGACATCTGCAGTTAAGATCCCTCATCCATGAAACTGTTTCCTAATATTTCTTCAACATCAATCTGACAGGTATAGGCTTGGGGAAGAGTGGCTGGAAAGCTGCCTGGCAGAAAAGGACCTGGGAGTGTTGGCTGACAGCTGGCTGAACGTGAGCCTGCAGCATGTCCAGGTAGCCAAGAAGGCCACTGGCATCTTGGCCTGTACCAGAAACAGTGTGGCCAGCAGGACCAGGGAAGGGATTCTCCCTCTGTACTTGGCTCTGGTGAGGCTGCACCTTGAGTACTGCGTTCAGTTTTGGGCCCCTCACTACAAGAAGGGTAATGAGTGGTTGGAACATGTTCAGAGAAGTGCAACAAAGCTGGTGAAGGAACTAAAAAATGAATTATGAGGAGTGGCTGAGGGAACTGGGGTTTTTTAGTCTGGAGAAAAGCCTGAGGGGAGACCTCATCACTCTTTACAACTACCTGAGAAGAGACTGTCGGTCTCTTTTCTCAGGTGACAAGTGACAGCATGCAAGGAAATGGCCTCCAGTTATGGCAGGGAAGGTTTAGACTGGATATCAGGAGGAATTTCTTCACGGAAAGGATGCTTAGGCATTGGAATGGGCTGCCCAGGGAAGTGGTGGAGTCCCCATCCCTGGAGTTATTTAAGAGACATATGGATGTGGTGCTTAGGGACATGGTTTAGTGGTGGAGTTAGAAGTGTTAGGTTGATGTTTGGATTTGATGATCTTGAGGGGCTTTTCCAGCCTAAATGATTCTATTATTCTATAAATCTAAGTGTCTGGACCTAATGCGAATCCAATCACTTAAATCTGTAATGAGTCATGTTTATCAGTTAAACAAAATACTGGGATTTATTTCTGGAGCTGACATTTCAGAGCTTACAAAGCCTGATATGTTTACCTTTCTATTTGTTGGACTAGAAAGTGTAAAAATAATCTCAGGTCTCTTTGCAAATGCAAACAGATTCAGGGTCACTCATTATTCAGTTATCTTACAAACACTGGGATCCAGAGAAAATGTGGGTGTTACCAGGAGATGTCCTTGATTTCTATGAAGACTGCTATTGAGAAAGGTGAATGTTAGTGGTAGAACAATTTTGCCAACCTCTACAAGTGTATTGTTTCACAGTGTTTTGTCTTCTTAAATCTCAGCATTTGGAACAGAGAGATTTTATGCAAACCTATAAGTCTGGATTTGCAAGCAGTTTTCTTGGCTATATGACCAAGAGATATGACCTATGTTTGACAAAAGGTGACCTGAATGCAACCTAAATGCTCAGAAATAAAAAGTAAAAAGAAAAGGCCCAGCTCCAGCTCTTCACCCTGCTTTTCAGTAGATTTTTTTTTTTTTAAATTGGACACTTGGGATTTCCAGTACCAGTAGTCACTTAAATGCATTCAGCAGAGGCTGTCAATCAGGTTTCACAGGGCCAGCACTGAATGTCATCAAATTTTGCTGGTGTAGTCTTGGCAAGAACCTTGGCCAATAATCCACTCTCTGCCAAACCCCTTGAAGCTGTGTGTCCTGGTTCCAGTTAGGACAGAGTTAATTTTCCTCACAGTAGCTGGTAGGGTGCTATGTTTTGGATTAGGATGAGAAGAGCGCTGATAACATGCTGATGTTTTAATTGTTGCAGAGCAGTGTTTACACCAGGCCAAGGACTTTTCGGCTTCTCGCTCTGTCCTGCCAGCGAGCAGGCTGGGGGTGCAGCAGGAGCTGGGAGGGGACAGACCCAGGACAGCTGACCCAAACTGGCCAAAGGGGTATTCCATACCATCTGACGTCATGCTAAACAATATATAGGGGTGGCTGGCTGGGGTGGGGGGCCGGCTGCTCGGGGATAGGCTGGGCATCGGTCAGCGGGTGGTGAGCAATTGCATTGTGCATCACTTGTTTCTTACACATTATTATTAATAATACTATTATCATTATCACTATTATTATTATTGTTATTACTATTTTCCTGTCTTAATAAACTGTCTCTATCTCAACTCACAGGCTTCACTTTCCCATTTCTCTCCCCCATCCCAGAGAGGGAGGGGGGAGGGTGAGCGAACGGCTGTGTGGTGTTTAGCTGCCAGCCAGGTTAAACCACAACACTGTGGTAATTTTCACCATGATCTATATTTATTATCTAGATTGTGGAATGGCGAAATATAGCTCTTTAGAGATATATCTTTAATCTTCACTAAAGATTTTTACTGTGTTAGTATATTCTTCACCTACAACACAGTACAAAGCAAACATACCTAGGAGTGTTTGGCCTACTAGTTTAATGTTTGAGCACAAGAACGAAGGGGCCACCGAAACAGATTCTTAATTTGCTATATCAGAAACACTTTTATTGTGAACATGGCTGGTAGTAAGCTTGCTGAAAATGTTTATTCTCAAATTATGCCAGAACCCTTCATGCTGCTCCAGCAGGGCATAAATGGTCCTGCAGGCTGGAGGAGCACCTTCTGGCCAAGGCTGAAGCACAGGCAAGACCTGTCCTCTACCTGCAAGAGGTAACTGACTGCAGTTACCCTCCACAGGGCTAACTACTGGAGCCCACCTCTTATGCTCACATATGCTGGGTACCTGAGGAGGGAAGAAAGGCCCAGCTTAAGTGCCATAAGGACAAGGAAAAGAAGAGTCAGAAAAGGAGTCTGGAGACCTAGACAAGAGGAGGGACAGGGAAATTGTGAAAAGTGCTTTGGCCTAGTGAGGAGATGGTTGGACAGGGAAGGACGATGATTGTGACAAGAGGAAGGAAGGTCTGGAAGCTAGTAGAGAAAATGGAAGAGGAAACCAGAGAAGACATGTTTGACAGAGGGAAGAGAATTTCAAAATGTCAGGTGAACAATGGGACTAAGACTAGTTGGATAAGTAGACGAGGAATCACTGATCCCTATCCTCAGTAGGTGGAGTAGGGAGATAGATCTGGCAACAAGCAAGGTTGCAAGAAGAAATTAGGATAACCTGAATCAGAATACGGAGAGAATTAATGAATCAATGTTGAAGACAAAAGCAAGGGGCAAACCGGGATAAGGACATGGAGTGGGAAAACAGGAGTACTGGGGCAAGGAAACAGTTAAAAAAGATTAACAAAGCAGATGGACGAACTCCAAAACTCTGCAATTTGATCCCAAAGAGAGTAGGGCACATAAATACACTCATACTCTGACTGACATGCAAAGACATTGCACTCATTCCAAAGAAAACTATCACACTATGTTCAACATTTACAAACAAAGAGCTGATTAAGTTGTTGATGAGTTTGGCAACAGACTATTGTTTGCACTTCCAGCCTGTTAGAGTGAACACCCTCTACAGGGAGTGACTTATGACCGAATTGTGGAGACTGATGAGATGAAATAAAACAACGAATAATTAAACAATGAGCACAACTTAATTATTTGAAAAGGCAGAGAACATATGGAGAATATAGCATTTGGTAAATGAAGAGAATAGGTCAGAAGAATCATAAAACTCTACATTATGTCTGTGGGGCTCCAAGTCTGAAAGCACTACTTCCAACATTTCAAACCAGTGTCGGTACTTAACGTCAGCCATCTTCCAATCTTTCTCTCAAATTGCTTTATGAAGCTTTACCTCTAGATTTATAGAACCTGTTAATAAGCACCTGCCAAAACTCTTTGTACTTTTGCTGTCTATTGTCAGCAAAATCATACAGGAGAAAAAAAGAAAATCTAGCAGTTTCCTCAAAGTCAAAGCAATAAATAAACAAAGCTGATGCCTATGCCTGTTCCTCTTCTTAAACATTTCAGAAAATCTTTTTCTGTACTTAAAAGAAAGTGATACTTGCAGAAACCATTGCCACTACTCCTTCAGGTGTTTTTTGTTTGTTTGTTTGTTTGTTTTGGTGTGTGTGTGTCTTTTTTTTCATGGAAAGTTTCTTTTAGGACTTGAATTTGTGGCAGAACTGAATTATTTTCCACTTCCGTGGAAATCCTGAATCAGTGTCTCTCTTTGAACTCCAGCGCTCCTCAACTCTCAGCGTCCTCTCAAAATATGCTGAGAATTGCTTTCATTCTTGGTCTGTCATCTGTTCTAGTCATGTGCCCAGAGATGATGCTGTGTCTGATCACTTTCAAATGCTAGGGTGCTAAGGACATATCAGAAAATATAGATATTATAAAATTCATAAAAAAATGTTTTTTATATATATATATATATAGTGATCTATAACAGATAGCATAATAGAGATCTCAAATGGTATAGTAGGTCATTGGGGAGGGATTGTGAAAGGAAGTCACAGGGAACTACCTGGAACTGTAATAGCTACCTGCAGGAAATAAGTGATGTGGAAGCTACTATGTGCATATTAAATAGGATCACAGTGCAACATCTTCCAGCTCCACTGTGAGGGAGCAGAATATTATAACTTAAGTGAGGAACCTAATGGCAAGACCACAAGGAAATTGGATTATTGGGCCCCAAATCTGATGTGCACCAAGAGAACTTTTGCAGAGATATACTAGAGCAACTAAGTCTTGTGTTCTGTTTTGTTCTGTTTTCCCAGATGAAAAGATCACAGTAAGATCATACTTAATCAGTAGAGGTCTCTGCCTCTAATCAAACATGCTCTTATCCCCAACTTTTCCATGACAGTTGATGTCAGCTCTTAAATTTGCCATACATATTCATTGACCGCAATCACGCCTTGCCCACATCAGTCATCACTCACTACAGCTTCCTTTAGCATCTGCTTCTTGAAAACTGTTCAATCAAGGTACTATTTATTTTTTACAGCCTGTCACACTCCACTTTGTTCATGCTTTGTTGGCTTGTTTGAAACTTTCCATCATAAGAGTGAAGGTAATAGGATGCTGGCAAATCTATCTTGAATTTGTCTTGCTCTTTGTACCTTCCAGCAGTGATAATCTTCATTAACAACTACATCTCCACCATAGTCCGTGATTCTCTTATTAGCAGCCTCTATAATTGAATGTATAATTGAGAAGTAACAACTTCCTCAGCTGTGATCTAATTACATATCCACAATATGCCCAAAGATATCATCTCCTGTATTGGTCAGTGCTAGGCAGTAGTATTATCTGTTGGCAGTGCATCAGTATTGTGCCACTGCAACATGAAGTGTTTTTTTTTTTTTTTCTCGTTTTTTTTTTGTCTGGTGCTCAAATACTAAGTAATTTTCCTCCAACCCTTCTTCCTGTGTTCAACTGCATATATACTGGACTATGATGTATGCATTCGTGGTATGTGTTTCTGTTTAACACATTCCTTCAGTTTGTGTTGTGTAGTTGCTCAGCTTTAGTGCTGAGCAATTCCTATTCTGATTCAATGCAATTCCATTTTGTTTCCTCCCCTGGAAAGCTCAGCTCCTTCTTCAAGACACATCTCCAGCATTAGAGCTTTTTTCCCAGCTGTCTTTCTGGTAAACTGAAATCATGTTTCCAGCAAGCAGCCCCATCTGTAATTAACGAATGCCCAAACTCACATATGGATGTCAGAGTTGCCAGTTCTTTAATGTAATTATCTATTCCTTCCTTAAATTCTTGGCTTAAGAAATGCTCTTCCCATGTACGAATTGATGGCACCAAACTCATTGAGCCTTTATCAGCTTCTTTAGTGTTCAGGCATTAGTCCTTGCAAGCCCCTCACTTCTCACATCTTTTCCCTCAATAATCTCTGTTTTCACTTTTCTGTTTTCAATATGTACTGATAAGATCTAGATACAGATAAAAAAATATTTTGTTATTTTTATTCTTAGAGCTGGAAATTCAGCTTTCTAGTAGCTGGAGTCCCTCCAGGCTTCTAATTTATCTGTTTTCTCATTGCTACTGTGTTTTGCAGTTAATTATAATTTCCTTTTATTGGTGGGTGTTATTATTGTTATTTCCACCCCTGCATCACACGCTGAGAAATACACAATAGGACTCTGTGTTTGTATAACTACATTATTTCTTTATGAAAAGGATCAACAAAAGAGGTTCTGTAGGTGCAGCCAGTATTTAAAAGCAAGCATGCAAACAGTTTAATATCTGGGTATTTACAGTAAACTCACTCCCCACCCCACACAAATGCACCCCTTTTCTTTCCCATCAAGTCACGTGGAGGTTTCCTAACCCCTGAAGTCTTGCAGAACCCTGAGCCATAACAGAGCCACCCTCAAGGCACCCACTGCTTTTCAAGATTTTCATTCAGTCAGATTTCCAACATCTGCACATTCCTTTAGCAGCAATGTCTCTTTTGGCAGCTCCCCGTAGTAAAGCTTATCTTGGAGACTGGCCATAACCAGTGTTTCACTCCCCCAGTCTGATTCCAAATGTTTACTTTCAAAGTGCTGGTGATTCAAAGACTGCCAGCTGAACATGACTAGTCTTGATCACATTTGAGAATTATGTTAACAAATGCAGTTAAGTTTAAAAGGCAGCACTGTGCCACTTCAATATATACAATCCATATGTATGTGCATCTCCGCAATACAATTTGAAATATTGTCATGAACCTACTAAGCATTAGATCATCAGTGAGACTGCTACTTACCTGGTGTAGATAGATTGATGCTCACACAAAGATATCTAGAACAACTGGCCTTGTTACTCTTTTTTTATTCTCCTGGACAAATCATAAACTTATTTATGTTAATTCGCCCACTCCTGAAATGCAGCAAGTCTTCAGTTAGAATGCTGCATGAAACACGTTCTGGTTGAAAGTGAAGAATGCTGCTCTTTGAGACTGAAATGGCAAAGGGAATTCAAGTCAGAAGAATAATTACCCAAACTGGAGTTTCACCAAGATGCTGCTATTCTTGTGATATGTGTCATGGGATACCTCATGATCAAAAGCCTTCGTAATCTTGACTTCAGTTTTAAGCTTTTTTCTTTATTACTTTGTCTCCACCTAGTACCACAAGTGTGCAGCAGTTCTGTTCCTCCTTAGAGCAGAGTGCCATCTACTGAAGCACCACAAGTAACTTTAGGTTTTCAACTATTTTTCTTGGATGTCTCCTATCTAGCCATTGACTAAGCCTGATATTGCTTATTTTTATGACCAAAACCTCAGAGGCATTTCTGACTAGAAAAATAACTCCAATTGAAAAAAAAATAATAATAAAAAATAAAAACTCAAATAAAAGAATAAGAACACATCCCCCCACACCAAGCCCCACACTGAGAACCAAAAATTAAAGATCAAATAGAAATCATATATAATACCAAAACATAGAAGTGTCTACAAATCTAGAAGTATGTATCCAAAAAAGCTCACTCTATAATATCCATCCATTCAAGAAGCCAAAAGAAAGTAGAAAAAAGGAATTAAAAAGTTATTCAAAAGCAACAGTAGGGTAACATTTGACAGATCACTGAATGAATGGAATGTTTTCTTACAGAAGGAAGGGATCAAGATATAGGTACTTACTGAGTTACAATGCATATTAAATGAAGGAATCTTGAGTATATGCAATGTGATTAGGAGGAAATGAATATATTAAATTAAGATTTTTGAAAGCAGCTTGTGTCTTCAAGATGACCAGGAAAAGGCTTAGCAGTTATGGTAATAGACTGATATGGAGCTGGGCTGGAAAGAAATTTAATCACATAAACAATTTTTCTGCCAATCAAGATTATGTTTTCCAATGTGAACTACTTCTGAGCAGAGACTGAAAATTCCTCCATTATTCTAAAAATATGGTTAGCTAGAACAGCACCAAGACTGTAAAAGAAATGACAGATGTGTAATCAGGAAAAGATAATAACAAGAATACACTTCACAAGAACAGCAATTCCAGTTAGGAATAATAGAAGAGGTCTCCCTTTGTGTAAATGAAGACATCTTTACCATGGTAATTTCTGTCTGTCATAATCTACTGTAGTAAAATTAATGCGGGCCAGTAAATTGTAGCTTTGTAACAGCAACCTCCATACATACATTTGCATGAACGCTCTGTAATGACAGAAATAGAATACATAGGATAAGAAGTTACCAGAAATAGACTTGTAGAGTCACTGGCTAAAAGCTACCCGTCACTTTTGGTAACAAAGGATAGCAACATGCAGAGGCTGAGTCTGCAGGGAGCATGACCCTCCCTGCTGCTCTCGTGTGTCCTATTCCTACCTTTACAGCTCTGCAGGTGGGAAGGAGTGGGCTGAAAAGAACAACCACTTTCTGCACCATTAGCCGCTGCCAACCTCTTAAGTCATCATTGCATCAGATAATGTTCTGTGTCTCTGTTTTGCCAGTGGGAGGGTGACTTACCCCACAACCATGCTGATGGGACTAGAGATACAATTCATATAATAGAAGCATATACATGCATATTAGAGATTCACATTTAATTCCTGTGCTGTGTAAACTTACTAATTTCTGCTGTATGGAGAGGAATCAACCTTGTCCCAAGTATAGATAAATATGCAATTGCACTATGTTCCCATTTTCATGGTGCTTGTATACTTTTATGTGTGAATAAATGACAGAGACACGTGAATTAAAAGAAAAAAAGAAAAAAAAAAAAAGTAAACATCTCAACCTACTAACAGTTCCAGAGGTTATCACGTGGTTGCTCATAGCAATGCCAAGTTACAAACGTGCCTCGAGTCAGAAGCCTGCACAAAGCACAGCACAAGGGAGAGGAAGTAAGGAGTGTTTTCCAAAAACTCTGCCAAAATACGCTCTCAAATATTATCATGCATACTGTATCATAGTTGTTGAACTGTATTACCATACCTGAAACCATATATACAAACCTATATTTAGTTATTTTTATACCTGGTGCTAATCATTACATCCTGTATTTCATACTATACACAATAACGTCATTACAGTTCTCAGACCATGTACAGTGTAAAACTTTATCTTACAGACAATCTTGCAGTGAAGGAAAACCTCTGCACCTTTCGTGTATGCTGTACATGTTGCTCCTATGCACCTCTCTGAATTACAGCTTTTAAAAACAGGCCAGGTCTTGTTATATTTTACTGTCTCCCTAATGTAGCAGACCTGGGAAAATGTAAGAATAAGCATTGTTCCTTTTATCTGTATTCAGTATACTTGTCAAGTAGCAGAGGAGAAATTAATTTATTTCAGTAGCACAGGAAAAGAGACAGTAATACAAAGGCATAGAAAACAATCTTGGAAAGCTTTAGTCGCACAGTTTATCTTCGGCTTCCTGAATGTCAATTTCTGACATCTCTAGAAATTGAGATATTTTAACAGTTAGCCATAGATCCTTCAAAAAGGATTTGAGCTGACAGAAATTCTGCAAGCATGTTAGGGCAGATATTTATTTTCTCTTTTACTGTCTTATTCTTTACCAAACCCAGTACTGGATAGGCCTTTCCTTGTTGTCAGACATTGTTAAGTGTGATTTTATCATCCAAAGGCTAAGATGTTTAATATGATTTAATTTCTGTCTACTTACATTATTATGCTGTTTGGACAGTATCTGAAAACTGATCAGGCCATGATGGCTGGGGCACAGAGATGGGTCATGGGTGAAACAAATAATCCTAGGTTTTTCTTTCCTCTTCCTTCAGCCATTAGGAAAAAGGTTAGGAAATTAGAATTAGGAAACAGGCCCCTTGGGAAAACTATATTCCTTTTCTTACACTACCAGCGAGATGTTATGTGAACGTGCATAACCCTTATCATGCCTAAACTTTTCTTTCTTTCTTTTAAATGGTCAGGGAGAAATTGGTTCCTCAGTGTCTTTGAACGACTCCTATCATAATACATTTAGGCTTGTAGTTTCTAAGCATTATTATGAAAATAACAACAGACAGATAAAAGGTCACTATTTGTTCTTAAATATATTTCTTAAATTTATTAAATATATGTTTCTAATTATTTATTCTTAAATATGACACATAAATTTACAAAGTTACCTATAAAAAGTCAGTAGGAAATGAATGGACCCCGTACAATATTTTTTGCACTTGCTACTTATTAAGAAATCAAGATTAACAAAGAATTGTGGTTGTCAAAAGTATTGAGACACAAATACTTTTGCATTTGATATTGAGCTTCAACATTTGGAGTGATTTTTCTTATACTAAACTAATTTGAATCTTTCTTTTACTTAGGGAAAATAATAATAGGAAAAAATAACCACTGAGAATGATAATATTTTCAAAATAAAGAAAATTAAAACTTGAGTACTATCAAGCTTCTCAAAAGGTCATACCAAGTCAGGGAACTTATTAGAAATAGTAAAAGTGAATATGATAAGGCCCTTTAATTTTATGCCTCTATTTGACCTCTTTTATGTTATGTCCTTTTAATTTTATAACTCTATTTAACCTGTTTTATGCCTCTATATAACCCTTGTTAGTAGCTCATCTGTCTTGCTCTGCCCTTGCTCATTTGGTACCAAAGCTTATACAAAACAACCCAATATGGGGGTGGGATGAACAGGTATGTGAATGATTTAATTCTGTGACACAGATGAAAACACCTTGAGAAACTTTTTGAAAGGTTGTTCTCAGAGGTACCGTTGGTTAATTTGCCTGTAAAATTTTCAAAGCTCTAGTAGCGTGTTTTTCAGCTTACCTGAACATATGGAGGCATTTTCCTCACAGGTCGTACATCTAAAATACTCTCCTTAACTCTGAGATTAATGCTGAATACAGGCATAGCTGCCTGGTGCATAGCATAAATTCCCTTTGTTAACAGCTACCAGCTAGGCAGGTCTTCCAAAAATTATTCTATATATCCAAAATAGTAGTATCAGCCCATAAATCTCTGCAAAACTAAGGACCTGTTGGAGCCACTGTCTATCACCTGGCCTTTACTGCTGAGGACCTTCAAGATTCACTGGCAACGCGAACAGGTACCGCAGCACAACCCCAAGGCACACGCTGGGTGCACAGTGACCTGGATTTCAGAGGAGCCTAGGGGCAATGAGGTAGAAAAACGCGCATTGTTCCTTGCACCATGTACTAGTAACGCGCTGGTACCAAATTTGAGTAGTGACTTATCCTCTGAGTAGCTGAGCCATGAGCAGGGCTGCTCTAGGGTGAGCATCACACCCGCAGAGCAAGGCAGGATTTTCATAGATGGAGAACTGCACAATGGTATAATTAAACATGTAATTAAGCATTTACCCAATGATTGAGTTATTCCATTTACAGCCTGAGTAACATTCAAAGAATGTTTGTTACTAGCCAAATACATCATATTGTTTGACTGGGCAGCATTTGGTACCTCCTGCTGTTACTAGCTGGGTCCACCTAACTTCACTTGGAGATTGCACAGTGTGAGCACATCTACACGTCAGGCTGCAACACTGGGACATCCTTAGGTGCATAGACTCAGAATACTGAAAAACGGAGACAAATGACTGAGCTGTTCCCTAATTGCTGTTACTTAGACTGCTTAGCAGCTCAGGTGACTAAAAAGTGTAAAGGTCTCTGACAAGTCAAATCCCAGGAGCTGGAGGAATGCTTTTTTGTACTTATTTAGATGACAATCATATTTCAAAGAATAGGTCAGCACGCTGGGATGTTTAATAACAGCAATTCTCACCTGTGTGTGCAGGCTTGAACTGTCACACTGAGTTGTGACATAGCTCTCACTTTGGGCAGCTGGGAGTGATCTCAGGGTTTTCAGTCGTCTTCTGAGGCACAGAACATCTGTTTAGGGCAGAGGTCAATTTTCTGTAATTGCAGCAGGAGGGACTGAGTATTGGCGGAACTCACTGCTGACTAGCTGACAGCTTTAAAATAAAATATATTTTCTATCCTTCCCAAAACAAGAAAAATGATAAAGAAACCTAGTTGTAAATGCTAGCTCCTGTATTAGGACTCTAAAATAAAGCCTATGCCTCTGTATTTGTTGAAAACGGAGCATGTGGTATCAAGACCATGGGCTGAAGATACACCCTGATGAGTAATATTACTATTTTTGGCCTGCAAATATCAGCCTAATAGTACCTCAGTGAGACAAAGGATTTGGGGGCACAAAATCCTAAAAATCCCTAAAATTCATCACCAAAAAAAAAAAGTCTTCAAGTGTTGACTTGATCTTGAAAGAGTTCTTTTTAAGCTGACTGAAACTGAAAGCTGTATCTAATTTATACCAAAAAAGCATCTTCAGGTTATTTACCGTATTTGTAAGGAAGGGCAGTTGCCATGGTATGACTGCATTTCCTACGTGATGAAGACAGCTGGCCAAACAACCAGTTGCTTTGCAGTACATTATTCCTTACCTGGTAACATCAGAGCTAGCTCAGACTCAGAGTATATTCCTGCATGAAATAACATTTTAAAATGTTATTTTGTCCAAAATTGGAAAGAATGAAGAGTATTTCAAAATTTACTACAAAACCTTTTTTTTAGAAGCATTCAAATAATCTCTGAAAACATTGTTCTTTCATCTCAATATTACTTTAGCTTATTTATTCCATATTCTAGTTATTATAAATGAAGCATTTAAATCTTAGAAATACTTCAGCCTCTATTTAATTTTTTGATTATTTCTCCTAGGCCTTCAAATTCATCGGTCTATTTATAAGCTTGATTTCCTAGATTCTAATTCTTTTGTGGAAAACTGCTTCCACTGACATTTTAAAAATCATATACTATTTTATCTTATAAAATATGTTATTAAAAAAATGAGCAGCTACTGAAATCTCAGGCCACAATCTCATCTGATAAAGGTTTCCAATTGTGACTCATTACCCAATTCTTATGAAAACATCTCAGTGCTTTCCGTATAAAACATTTCAAGAAGCTCTTTGGCTTTGGGTAACCGCACGGTTGGGATGTGGGGTGCCACTTGGCAGCCATCGCTGAAGTCTGATTTTGTACAAAGTAGCCTCTTATCTTCTTGTGTTATCGCAGCCTGTCAATCTCTGACCTCTGGACAATGGATTGACATGACACACAGATGAAAAACATCTGTCTTATGTCAATATGGGCTGAAAAATTCACTGGGAAAGGCTATTCCCCCTTCTCTGCCGGAGACTTCCAGATGGTGCCTGAGCAGGCTTTCAGGCAGAAGGAAATGAAGTCCTCATGTCCTCAGAGAGCTCAGTGACACCGAGGAGCTACTGCTCGGTTGAGCAGCAGGTTTTTTAACACGATTTATCTCCTCGCGTTTCAAGAGGCTTTAGAGTTTGCCACCGTGGTCACCCCTCAGCGCCTCAGCCAGGCCCCCTCTGCACCCTGCTCACAGCCAAGCCACCCATAACACCCCCCCCCCCCCCCCCCGGCCTTCTCTGATATTGGTACCCATAATAATCACAACGATTAAAATAAAAACTCAAAAGCAGGTTTTGGTATGGAATTCTTTATTTTTTTGAAGATTGTTACGCTTCTCCTCGCGACGCCTTCCTGCTCAGCCCTCCCCCGCCTTCCCTCTCGGGGGTACCGGGCCGGGGGCAGCCCCCAGCCCCCTGGAGACAGCCGGGGTCGGAGTGGGGGTCCCCGGGGACCCTCCTGGGGCCCTGCCGGGGCTGACAGGAGCGGAGCGGCCCAGCCCTGCGGGCGCCGAGGGGGCCGGGCGGAGGCAGGCCCGGCTGCCCCAGCCCCCGCCTCTCTCCTCCCCGCGGCCCGTTCATCCCAGCCCCTTCCTCTGCGCTGCTTCTCCTCCTCCTCCTCCTCCTCGTTCTCCTCCTTCTCCTTCTTCCCCGGCCCGGCCGCCCACCCGCCCGCACGCCGGCAGCGGGGAGGGCCGTGCCCGCCGCAGCCATGGCTGCCGAGGGGGTGGACGAGCGCTCCCCGCTGCTCTCGGCGCCCAGCTCCGGCAATGTCACCCCCACCGCGCCGCCCTACCTGCCGGACACCAGCCCCCGAGGTAAGGCGGGGACGGACCCGGGGACGCGGAGCCGCTGCCGGCCTTTGTGGGTGGGCGGCAGGGGTGGGGGGGAGCGGGGTCGGATCCCCCCCATTTTGGCCCCGAGCCCCCCGCAGTACCCCGGGGGAGATGGGGGGGACCCCGGCCCGGTAACGCCGTGTGGGGCCGGGTAGGCCGTGCGCTGCGCCGGATTGGGTTCCCTAAAAAAAAAAATAATCAAAAAAAAAAATGGCAATAATAACCGCCTACAGTCGCAGAGCAGGTCCGGACCAGTCTGCCTCATAACCAGCTCGCAGGTCGGAGCTTGCGAGGTAATTGTGGGACTTTGGTTTTCCCATTAATTAGGAGCTGGATTAAGTCAAAGATGCTTAGCGCGGAGCGCCTGAATTCAGTAGGGCGAGCTGCAGGGCGCTGAGTGGGGGAGGCACAGCGTTAAAGCGTCCAGGCAGGGCAAATAAAGCACCCAAATCGCTGTTTCATCCCTGGCCGTCATCGGAGCACTTCAGCAGATGGGTTTGTGCCCTGGCAGCCGGGTACGGTGGTAAGGGAGCCCGCTGCAGCGTGGTGGTCGATGCCCACGATCACTGGGATGTCCTTGCAAACTCATTTCAAGGCCATAGCTGGTTTGGGCTTTATTCTTATGAAGAGCCAGAAAACACAGATACGAATCTGGAATCTGGACTTAAAATGATGTGGTATTAACTTTCTTCTGCAGACTTACAGAAATCATCTTGTTGATCAATATTGAATATTTAGTAACCAGGTGAAAATTTTTACTTATGAAGCTTAATGTGATTTGTAAGCCTTCAGTTTTAATATATTTTTTTATCCACTTAAACATTTCACAGCAGAAATCAAGGAAAACAAAGCTGACGTTTAAGATTGAATAAGATTAGTGTAGCTTTACTGGCCTTTGAAATGTAAGCTTACAGTCCTGCTGTCACTGGCTCCAGTGTGTTGGCTATTTCTCAAGGGTTTTTATATAATTGTATAGATTTATTGCATATGTATGTAACTAGAATGCTACAAGCGAGCACGTATGCCTTTTGAATAATATTTAAACTAGTGGCCAGCTAGGCCTCTTTGCCTTGATATGAACATGTACTTCAGTTAGTGCTATGGCTGGGTAACTTCCATTTGCACAAACAAGTACCAGACTGAAAAACAAGAGAGTGTTTTTTTTTATTATCATTATGTTTGCAATGAAGTTGTGTAGGATTGCCACCATCCCTGAGGTTTTGTAGCTTAAAAATTCCAGACATCCACTGTAGTTTGAAGTCTCCTTACTCGATGTTTTTGTTCTCAGGAATCCTTGTTACTTTCATGTACATTTCAATCTATTAAAAAAAAAAGCCTTTATATACTTGAAAAGTAATGAAAACGTATCAGATCAGCGACTCACGTTTAAACCTGGGTTAAAATGTGTGACCTAGGAACAAACTGGACCCCACGTGCACATTTTGGTTAGTACCCCTGTCCTGCTGTGTCTGTAACTCCTGTTAACTAATTTGGCAGCAGTGGCTGGGTGTGGTACTCGAGATAAGCAGCTTGTTCTCAGCGAGGAGGGACTGTAAAGCTTTTTTTAAATACCAACTTCGAGTAAGTTTAGAATCTCGTTTAATCAGTTCACAAGCAACTGAACCTAGTACCACTTTATATATATATATATATATGTATGTGTATATATATATATGTACACGCATACACACATACTGCTTTATAAAACTTGAAGAAAAATGTCTGCAAAGCAAAATTTTGCAAAGGGGTCACTTGGACCAAATAGCCCTGCTTCCCTTGCTCTGTACCTGTGTGCACCAGTTACCCTCAGAGAAAGCAGCTCCTGGGGTGTGCCAGCTAAACAGCCTTCTTATCTAACGGGCAGTCTTTATCTCTCTCCCTAACACAAGCAGGGTGAAGAAACATTCTCATGGGGAAATGGAGTTTGTTTTTAAAGCCCATTTCTGCAGTGCTTCCTTGCTTGACACTACCAGAACGCCATGCAGCTTGAGAGGTAGAGGAAGGAGGAAGAAGCCCTCACTGCCCAAAACTACCACCTGAATGTACGCTAATAGATTTATCCCCATACTTGTAATTATCTGCTGTGCCCAATATGTAATCCTGAGCTTTAAATTAGAGAGGCTGTGGTTTCACAGTAGTCTCCTCTTCCCTTGTTGGGCTGCAGCTGGGACCCAGCTGACCCTTTTCTGCACAAGTTGGTGGGTGGTTGAACGCTTGAGTCCTGGCCATGGCTTGTTCCTGGCCATGGCAGTGAGCAAGAAAAAATCTTTTAGATGTGGACACAGGGCACGGTGTTTAAGAAACTTTTCACATGGACAAAGGCAGGGACCGTCAGCTCTGCTTCCTGTAGTAGAGCGATTATTGTGTTACTCTTCTTTTTCTTTTTTTTTTTCCCAGTTGTTTTGTTTTTTCAGGCTTTTTCAGTCCTTAACTACCAGTCCCTGACATAGATCACTAACTTTTTACCTCCACCCCCTCCCAGCTCAGCATAAAGCATCTATATTTAAAAAACTACCCCTCCAAAGCCAACAAGCCCATTTATATTTGACCAAGGTAAGCTGCAAGCAGTTCCCTGTGGCTCCTGCCTTTTGGAATATAAAAGGAGGAAAGTGCCCAAGTACAGCAATTTTCTAAGGGTGAATATGTGTTTTCTTCCATTGCATCCCTCTCTCCTGTGAGGGTGATGAGGGAATTTTAAGTTAGAGTAAGCTGTACTGCATGGCAGGATACTCTGCTACTCTTGCTGATCTAATTGCTATTGGTTTATTATTTTTTTAGAAGAAAAAATGGTAACATGGCAATAAACTAGAATGTCAGTAGCAGAATACTGACATTCAGTATCTCATTAGATGCATTCTGAAACCTCAGCATGTATGTGAAATTTGTCTACCAACCATTCACATCCAGCACAGTGGACCTTCATGAACTGTTCCTTTAGATGTTAGCCTGTAATTTAAGCTGCTAAAAAAGAGGAGAAAAAAACAGAGAGACAAAAGTCATACCAAGTACATATGTTAATATGATTTGAAAGTGGCTACCATTTTTAGTAAGGGATAATGAGCAGAAAGCTGAGACAAGACAGTTCCTTTATTTTCCTTTTTAGCTTTTTCCCCCACTGTATTTCTCTTTACACTTTTTTTTTGGGCGGGGGGGGGGGGCACTTTGGTAGTTTTTCTCTTCTGAGCTTTTCCAAGTGCATTTCTTTAAACATGAAGGTTGCAGTGCCAAGATACCTCCAGCTTTCTGCTCTATAGCAAATGTTATTTGCTGCAGCACCACCCTGAAAAGCAGCCATTATTTGCTTGCTATTGTAAATCTGCTGAGGCAGCAGGACAGGAGTGAAGAGGCTGCTTACCTGGAAGCCAAGCAGCTCCAGTATGAGGCTGGAGAAGTGGTTGTCTCAGTGCTTGCATACATTATCTGACCAACTTCGAAAATCCAAGGAGTTGTTGCTTACAGGGAGGTTATAGAATCTTGTAAATATCTGGAAGAGTATAATTGCAGATTCTTAAAGTATTCCAGGATCACAGAAAGCTGAAAGGCTTGGGGATATGCCTTTTTTTTTTTTCCCTCCCCTCTCTAGTACCCTTGTTTGCCTTTCCTCAATACCTCTGCCCTGTGCTCCGCTGCCAGGAGTTGAAAACTCTCACTGTAAATGGAGAGAACCATGCAAAGAAGGCCTGCAACCTGGTTGTTGCTTTACAGAAGTGACCTGGCAGCTGGGACTGAGCTGTAATTTCTTGACAGAGTTTGAAGAAGGTGCCTTTTCCTTGTTTTGTGTCTCCTTTTCCTTGTAGCCAGGGAGCGTACCAGTTGCTAGCTGCAGAAGCAGTCAGGGAGCCTGCTTATGGCCAGCAAGCCCCTTGCAGCAACCTTAACTTGAACACTCACAGCTAAGATGCTGCTCTTCCAGTTGTCTAAATTTCAGAACTGTTTTCTGCATTTCTTATGATCTAGTGGGCTTGAGATTGTTTCTGGGTAGCGAAGTATGTTTGCTTTATTTTATAAGTTGATATTCTTTGTTGTTGTTGTTTTGCTTTTGTGTTTTGTTTTCCTGTTTTTGTGTTTTGTACCTTGCTATATCTTTTTCCCTGTATGTGGCAGTCTCATACTGAAAATCCACTATCGCAGTATTGCAAAATAAAGCTACTCTTAAATTTTTCAACTGTATGCTGTAATTTCTCAGAAACAGAAAAAAAATCAGAAGAACATTCTGTTACCTGATATTTCTTAAGGATGTTGGTTTCTGCAACCACGATGTCAAAGCTGAAGGTGTGAAGTTCCCTATCTCAAGTCGTGGAGCATCAGTCTGTGCGATTACATCAGAATTGTATTGCTGCATATAAATGAATTTTGTGTCTCATCAATTCAAGTATGCTGGATGCTATCCTGAGATCCTCAAGATGTCCACCTGTCTCTGGTGAGAGTTAAAATGAAGTGCTGGGCTGGATTGTTTGTGGACCAAGTAGCAAAGAGAGCATGGAACAACGAAGATGCTGTAAAGCTTTGTGATGGTGTTTTGGATCTTAAGGACAGATGGAATTTCTTAAATCCCTCCAGTTTGCAACATGGATGTTAAAACAGAGTCAAGGAGTGATGTGTGCCTCCTTACAGGCTTAAATTTAATGCTTGGGCTTGTCAGCTTTGATAGTAGCCTGTGATTTCCCTCCACTTCAGCAGATACTGCTTTGTTTATAAGCTGAAAGACTGCTAATCTCTCATTACTTCTGTGAAGACTTCAGTGGCTCGTTGGATGTAATCCTGAAATAATTTATTGATGTCCAAGGCTGCAGAGTATTCCAAGTTTATATTCAAAAAAAGTTAACTATGAACTACTAAATATGCCTGTTCCTTGTTTGTTTACCTGAAGAACCCTGAACTTGATGAAATAAAACCTGTTACATGCCAAATAATTGTGGTAGTAAGCTTGTGAGAGTTTATGTGGAATTGTTTTTATTCCAAGGATTCTTAAACTGAGAAGGATCCTGAGCGTTTCCTCCCTCGTTTGTTGTGGGCTCGGGAGCTGAAATTGGCTCTTCCACAGAAGCACAAGGCTTCTGTGTTCCTTGTTGTGCTACTCTAGTTTAAGTGACTAAAAACCCCCCTGTGCATCCATACTTTGGCTTTTGGTCAACAAAAATATCCGGAACCCTTGAAAGCAGAAGCTATTAAGGTTCAGTTCATCTATTTTCAAGGTGTTCTTTTGTTGGAACTGAAAAAAAGGAGCATTTCCCATCCAGGAGATGTCCTGGTCTCTTGTGGGATCTGCTGTGTATGCCCTCACCTTTTCTTTTTTAAATGCTGGGACTCCTGGCCTCCGTTATATGCACCGAGCATTGAGCTAGTTGGGGCTAAATACCTTGATCTTTACAGTGATTCATTTTCATAATTTTTCCTCTTTAACAGGACTTTTATTTTTACCCATCTGTGATGATTTCTGGTGGTTTTGTGTTGCTGATAAGTTTTATGTAGAGCTATGACTGATGTACTGTTACACAGAATTGGGGGATATTATATAATGTTTTTAATATTATATACTATTTGTCTTATGTTTATACTAATCATTAACTTCCATGTGTTTTTCCCTTTAATTCATTTTTTTCCTTGAGGTTGTGGCTGTTAGAGACCGTATTTGCTGACTGTTTTAGGATCCAGTTTGATTTTTCACCTGAGATTTCATGATCTCTTGCAGCAGAGCTTCCACCTCCATATACTGCCATTGCAAGTCCAGATGCCAGTGGTGTTCCTGTAATTAACTGCCGCGTGTGCCAGTCACTAATCAATTTGGATGGCAAGCTACACCAACATGTGGTTAAGTGCACAGTGTGCAATGAAGCTACGGTAAAAAATGGATTTTGAGCATTTTCTTTCTGTGGAGGGAAGCGGTGGGAAGCTGAACGGTGTCATTCGTAGGTCCTCACCTACAAAGGGTGAGCCTCAGGCTGACATCCCTGCTGATGCCCTGTCAGTGCAACCCACTGCTAGTGTACCTGGCGTGCAAGTTCAAGGGTTGCTGGTACAACTAGCTGCCTTAAGCAGCTAGAACAAATCTTCGTATTCTGACCAGCCACATCAGCAGGCTTTCATTCAGAGGCAGGGGACAAAAAGCAAAGGTTTTGTTTAAGTAATTACTCCTCCGTAAAGAAGGGCAAAATGTTTTCTGAAATTATTTTTAGTGGGATTAAGAGAAATGAGGACTTCATTATTTTTCGACTGGAAGAAACAAAGTTATTTAACCCACGCTTTTCCCTGGATGTGTGTTTTCTTCTTGAAATTCTACTAGGTCAATTTGTTAGCATGCTAACAAACCACTACACAACAGTTTTGAAACACAGAAATTACAGGTTCTGCTCCACTTACTGTAGTGATCGCAGACCTTTTGCTCCTCCTCCTCTTTTCTTAATTCAAGTCTTCGGCTTTTGAGCTTCTGCTTCTATTTTTTTTTCCTATCTGGTTTTAGTTTGGGGATCTGATAACTGAGGCACTCCAGATCTACTGGGGGCATTTTCTTGCAAAATACTGGATCGTATTTTAGGAGAAGCACTTTAAATTATATCTAGAAGAAAAAGACTCCTTAAATCTGTAGGAAAACTTTTTCTTTTTTCACTTAAAAGCAAGAGTAGAGAACCTTACACTAATACTCACTTTCCCTGCCAATATATAATGTTTCAGGCCACAGTATTATCCAGGTTTTGAGACTTGTGATTTTCTGTATGAAAGAGATCCAGAAACTTGACTGCCAGGTTTGAAGAAGATGAGTTCAATACACTTTAAAACAATATGACAGTTCAGCTAAGTCTGCATATTCTGGTAATAACTGAGAGCCAGACTTTCATCCTTTCACTTTTAAATAAAGCCATTACACCAGGCAAAGAGGATTTTTTGATATGTTGATGTTATTTTTTAAAAATATACCACTACTAAAGTTCATTTATTTTTTTTTTAATATGAGTTTAAGTCTGGTGTTCTTTATTGCTAAAATATGAATGCTTTTTTCCATTAGTTTTCAGAATTTCTTGTTACTGAAAATATTCTTGTGTGGAATTTTCACTTCTTCCTCTTTTGTGGGGGGAGGGAGGTAGAGGAAAAACTTTTAATTTTTTCTTGACTCACAAGTTTCCATCTGTAAGAGGAACTGTATTCCTCTGTTAAGAAGATCTTGTCAGTCTTAAGTTGTTCTGTTTTCTCGTACTTTTAAGAGGAAGAAAGTGAATTGCTGTGACTTCTCATGTGTGTTCTGTGCTTTTTTTGTTTAGCCAATCAAAAACCCTCCTTCAGGGAAGAAGTATGTTAGATGTCAGTGTAATTGTCTTCTTATCTGTAAGGATACCTCTCGGAAAATAGGCTGTCCAAGACCAAACTGGTAAGAGTAACATCCATAATTTCCTGCAAACTTAATTACTGCAAATGCACAGGTTGCTCACTTTGCCCGATGCAGAGTGGGGATTTCAGAATGAAACAGAAAAGGAAGCAGTAGGTTGGCTTCGGTCCTGTCCTCCTTTCTTTGTTACACTGAGCTTTCAATCTCTTCCTAACTCTCAACTTTAATTTACACATCATTTAGAATAGGAACAAGTGTGATTGCCATAGTTGGCATTCTTACTGTTGGGCTTACAGTGTTAAAGATCCCACTGAGGTAGGAGTGTTTCATTTTTGAGTGTTTCAGCCCAAATAGGAGAGACTGAAATGAAAGCTGGGTCTGCAGATAGTTGAATAGAGACTACCACACAGAGTGCCCTAGTCACCAGTCTGTTGTCTCTTCTGGTTTTGAGTCATAGTTTGAGACCTGGTGGGAGAGGGGGAGGATTTTTTTTTAATTTCTTTTGATTACTATGGTATTAGGGAAAACCAATAACATTGGGAATCTTTTTGTAGAGGGGAAAGTGTTCTGGGAAACTTCGGTTGTAATGCATCATACATTTGGTAAACAGGTTGAAGCAGAAGGTCTCCAATTTTATTAAAAGACTTCTTGAAAGACTGCATCTCAGCAGTTTTCCTGAGATAGCCTGTGTATTTGTCTTATTAAAAGACAAGTAAAATTGGAGTAGTTTGAAGCATACTACCCAACTCTTTGCTGTAAATGGAAGGCTCTAGTTTGAAGGAAGGCCATCCAGCCTACGATGCTGGTTGCATAAGTGTAGATAAGATGTAGTATAAGTTAAATAATACTTTCATTTTTCCCTTCTCTTTTTTTTTTTTTCATGGTAGGAAGTCTGATCCTTGTTTTGCTTTTTGTTTCTTAATGTGGGTACTGTCATTTTGGATGACAAATTGTATAATTAAGTTGGAAATGCACTGAACATAAAAGCAAATGCTTACGATCTAATTTTTTTCCTTCAGGTGAAATAATTGTGTTTAGTCAAAATAGGGTGTTTTTCCTCTAATTCATTCAATTTGAACAGTATTTTTACCATACAAATGCATAGATGCTGCTTATGTTAACTTGTTTGTCAGTAGTGTGGGAAGAAGCAGAATCTGACTTGGGAAGAAGAGTTAGATTATGAAAGAGCAGGGACTCTTTCAACATGTTTCACATAGGCATGTACATTCCATTTCACAGGCTTGCTCAGCCTAGTTATTAAGATTTCTTTTTCCTGAGGAGTGTTTCTACCATCATATGATACGTCTTTGATCTGTACAGGGTTCTGGCTTGTGTGGCTGATAGCGAAAGAATGTTTTTGAAACTGAATGAAGACACCTTAGAGAAAAACCAAAATGTGGTCCATCATCTCTTTAAAAATACTATTGTAGCTTAAAAGTATAACATATTTGGTAGTGACTGACTGAACTAATTGCTTCAGTGCATCATCCTTTTGCCTGCTTAATTACGTGTACACTTAATGTTCTTAACGCAGTAGACGCATCATTACTCTTGGTCCAGTAATGCTGATCCCAGAAGAGCAGCCAGCTCAGCCTGCCTTGCCAGTTCAACCAGATGGAACTAGAGTGGTGTGTGGGCACTGTGGAAATACATTCCTTGTAAGTAAAGCACCAGATTCTCCTCACCAAAACATGGTATTGCTCAGGCTATTGTAAACACTTCTAAGAATGTATTGTCTCACTCTATGGGATCTTTGAGGAACTAAAGCTTCTCCTGTGCTCATGTTGCTGTGGATATCTAGTCTGTATTGGTTAATCTTTGCATTTCAAGAAAATGTGTATTGGTTTTCCTGTGAGTGCATGGGTAAAGCCCAAAGTCATTGTTTCCTCTCAGAGGTACAAGAGTTGACAGTGCTGGAAGAGGAAGTTACGCTTACTGGGTTCCGTTTGGATTCACAATGATGGCTATGTTCTGCTGTGGCTGAGATGGCATAGTTTCTACCTTTTCTGCATGGGACCCTGAATTCTGTTGATTATAGCACTAAACCATTAGTCTGTCTGTCAGCTGTTAATGATGTGGAGATTATGGTTTATATCCAAGGCTGAAAGTTTCTCCTGCTCTTGTAGTGGAAGGATGCAGAATACTCTTTTGTTGCTAAGGCATTTTTTCTTTTATATCAATAAGGGTCTGCTGTACTTGAATTCTGAGTTGGGAACACTCTCTGCGATAAGTAAGGTTTAACTATTACCTAGCAGTGCTGAAATGTTTGTCAGTTTTCTTAGTTACGGGAAATGGCTAAGATCAGTGATACAGCTGAGTGACCTGTGTTTATCACTGGAGTGTTGTTGTGTTCCTGAAACAAAGGACTGTAAGATATGTGAGGGCCAGGGAGTACTTGAGTGCATTTCATGAAAGGAAAAGGGAAGCTTGGAAGGTGGCACTGCATGTTGTCGTGTATCAGCAGAGAGAGAAAGTGATGGGCTCTGTAATGGAATAGACATGTTCCTTCAAATCCTTGCATCAGGCTCATCGTTCAGTGGGGTGTGTAATAACGGCTTAACTGATGTGGTAGGTGAAGAATGCAGGGAGCAAGGGATGGCTCTTAGTTTTTTAAAAGGGGAAATAAGAATTTGATTGTGAATTTACAAGTAATGTAGTATCGGAGAAACCATTAGATGCTTAAGAAATTCTTTCTAGTAATTCTGCCTATATATTAAAAACATATATATGTTTAATCCTGTTATAAGCCCTACTGAAGAACAGTAGTCTATAGTTAGAGATAGCTGGAGTGGGTTTTCTGTTTGCTTTTATTTCTTTTAAATGAAAGTCTGCATGTGAACTTAATTAGTAAAAATATAATATTAAAAATAATGTTACTAACAGAAAATTACTGGACCTGTGGAAGAGAAAGGCCTTTTTTTAGGTATTTTTTAGTATAGTACCACATTACCACCTTAGGTACCTGCATAAAAAAACACTGTAGTCTGATACAGAGTCATAATTTTATTTTGTAATATAGTTATATTGTTCAGTGGTGTTTCAAAACTGCATAGGCAAAAGTAATGCTGTAAAAGAGTTATGGTATTAAATTTTGTTTTCTTAACAGAAAAAAAATCTCCATGGTTTAATATTTTTTTTAGTAGAGTCATGAAGTATAAATCTCATTAGTAAATTGTTGGACTAACTTTGAGCGCTCTCGTAAGCATGGGGTTTTTATTTTAGCCCCATTTTCTTTCTCTATGTGGAGAGGCCAAGTTAATTTGGTAGTTTACACTTCGAACTACTTAGGGTGAAATTCTGCTGTGAAAAGTTAGCATAATATGAGAAAAAAACACAAAAGGTTAGTATTGTGTATAAGTGCCAGATTAGGCCTTAAAAAGCTAAGGTTTCTAATTGGGAATTTGTGCATGTGACTTCAGATCTGATGGTTGCTTTAATGAACTGCATAACTTTGAAATTCACAGTCCTATCTGCTGGTAAGGCTGGTTTACAGTGTTTTAAAAAGAAACCCTCAAAATCATTAGAAATTTGAGTCTTGTATTCTCTTATGAGAATCAAGAAATAAAACCTTTTTTCTTACTTTATACAGCTTTCCCACTTTTCTTTGCTTGTCTTTTTCCATTATTAAGTTTAAGGTTCTCCAAATAAACTTTTTTCATTAGGAAAAATCAGCAAATTGCTTGGGGTTGGGAGTGAGCAGGGAAGCAACATATAGTAGCAGTGCTTTAGGAAATCTGGAAATTCAAGTTTTGTGAGGGTATATCTGCACTTTGGCATGTCCACACTGTAAAACAAATGTGTAACACTAGATGCATCTCTCAGCAACTCCATAAGGTATCTCCTTTGATTCACTTGTCAGTAAGATTATATATAAACATATATATATATATATGTTATATATATAAACTTTATGTAGGGAGAAATACATTATTTTTACATACATAATATTTAATATAGACTTTATCCATATATAAACTTTATATATAAATGTAGTAGACAGGCAAAGCTAGAATGCCTGGGATGAGAAAGTCAAATTGCCAGTTGCTTTTCCTGTGTTGTCTTCTAAGAGTATCAACTTACCACCTTTCAAAGAGGTTATTTTTGTTATAAAAAACATAATTATGGGCTGCTCCCTCATACCACGTGTGTAGTGTTCTTTTTAACTTATTAAAAACACGCTATGCAGCACCCTCAGGTTTCTCAACAGGGAAAATAAATTAATACTGAAGTGATGCAATAGCTGAACTACGGTAGTTATTTACATTTTGTTCATCAGAATATTTTTTTTTCTTGGATAACCTGATAGTAGCCTTATTTGTGTTAACGTTTCCACTGTTTCTGGCAGATTTCAAAGTTGGACGCATGGAAAAAGTGGTAGAATAGAAATGGAGGTCAAGACAAGTGTTTAACCGTTGTGCTAAATCGCAGACAGATCTGGTTTGGGCGTTTTGGAGAGCTTCTGGACTTGTTCTGTGGCTGAGTTACTGCGCCTGCCAGCAGTAAATCACTGCCTGCATCCCTCTGCCAGGGGCTCTGCGGCTGATTTGTAGCCATCGGAGCCAGGGGGCTGAGCTGCATTTGGAAATGGTGGCAGGTGGGAGCAGGGGCCTGTCCCCCCATCCTCCTGTGACCTTCCTGCTTCCAGAGACCCTTGAGGGCCAGAAACCAGGAGCAGACTGCGTAAGGCACAGGCTGGAGGATAAGCACTGTGCTCTGTCAAGTTTGTTTGGTAGAACTAATCAAATAAAAAAGTAGTTAGAAATAATTTAATTAAAAAAAAAAGTTAAAACATTTCATTTTTTTCTAAAGAACTTAAATTTGCAGAGGTGTCTTGCTTTCCCAAGAGACTCCTGGGGTGGCACTGGGGTTAGGTGAGGAGCTTTTTTGGCAGAAGCACCTGTGTGTGGCTGGGTAAGTCACTTTAAAAAACCACACTTGCTCATTTTGTCTTGTACTGAATGCATTGAGAACTATTCTAGGCTCAGAAGGTAGAAAGTTGTGTCATGTTCTGCTAGTAATTCCCCCACCTGATGTTTCTTTTTTTTTTATCCCCAGTTGAAATGTGTAAGAGTTCTCTATAATTGTCTCCTAATTGGTGATTTGGGTAATCATTTATTGTGTTGTTTCAATTGGAGGGGGAGCAGTTGTCTGTGGAAAGCTAATGTATCTAAACTCACATTTTATTAACACCATGGAACAACATCAGGTACTTCAAAGCACTCTGGCATGTCCCTAAAAATACCAGCTATAAGTGTAACTTAAACTACTTGTAAGCACACATAGACATATAAAAATGACCTTTCCTTACTTCACTAATGTGATCTGAATTCTTGTAGTTTGAATGTTGTTAGTTTTTTTGTTCTTCCTACCAGTATGTCCTGTGTGTGCAGAAGGCATCATAATAGTTGGTGCTCCTGGTACTTCCAGGTAACCTGTAATGAAAACAGAACCTGAATGCTTTTGAAGCTCAAATGCATTTGAGTTTATATCAGCTCATGATTGTGGTTAATAATTGATAAGGGATCTTAAATAAAACCATAGAAAGATCATTAATGAGTAACTTTGGAAATGCAGTTGCCTACTCTGGAATAAAACAGTATACAGAAGTGAAGCTGAATTACAGATACGCAAAATGTAAGCCCTGGGTTTAGACTGGCTTCTATTTCTGGAATTGCAGTTTAAGTAGCTGAAAAACCATCGCTGAAGAGGCCTGGTGCTACCTCTGGTACAGACCACTGCGTGTTACCCAATGTCACTGAGGACACCTAAGGGAAATGAGGGTAGTTTCTGGCACGGATGCATGCAAATAATCAACTTCTTCCACGTTCCTGCTAAAGGAATTAGCTTTAATGCTCATAAAATGAGTTGCTCAGGTGGGAGCAGAATTACAGAAGCTTTCATTGTATCCTTTTAGGGATCAGACCAAACTGTGTTAAATCAGTTTGGCTGAGTCCTTGTTCAGAACTGGGGGGGGGGGGGGGGGGGGGTGGAAATAGTGGAGAACTTTCCCCATTAGAATTAAATAAAACTGAGGGACAGAGGCAGGAAAAATGTACAGTAAGCATTCTACTAGTACGGCTAGGCATTACAGGCCACATCCTCTGTTTGCTTGCATAGAAGATCATAAATTTGTTCTCGGTGCTGTGGCGTAGCTAGGTCCCATGTTCTCTGTGGCCTGTATGTATGGGCTCTGATTTTGATTTGTGTTTGTAGTAGTTAAAATAATACAATTTGCTTCAGTGGACTGACTTCTGATTTCTCACAGAGATAAGGAGGATCTGAATGGAGGCATTAGTATCCTGGGCAGTAGCTTCTAGGTGCTAGTAATTTGCAGTGTGACTCTTGCATGAATTATGAGTGGAGGGGAGAAGTATGCTTAACAAGGAGACTGTGCTAACTACCTCCAGTTGGGAAAGGCAGCAGGGAAGAGCTGCAATTACCCTATAACTACTTACAGAGTGAAGAGCGATGGTGTTATACCCTTGTTCAAGGCAAACATCTTTGAAATGCCTGCTTAATACTCGTATTACCACAGAAGGCAGTGTAAGAAATGCTGCTGTTTTTGAACAGGTACATGATTGCAACCTTTGGTGGAGGTAGTGCTAGGTGTTACTTCTGCTGAGGCTGTTCCCAGAGAGACTTTAGTCTGTTCATGGATGGTTGTGACTATACTGTGCATGGTTTTACGTATCACCTTTTTGAAATGTTAGCTAAGTAGCCAATAGCATTCTTTATTTTATTTGTGTAAAACTTGTATTTTAGAAAATAGGTGTCCTTGTTCTTTAATCTTTGAATGTTTAACTCAGCCTTCCCAAGTGATGCAAGGGTTGGGGAAAGATGGGAAAATGCATTTATCGGTAATTATGCCAAAGAAAACACATTTATTTTGATTCAGGGGATGTTCATAGACTTGGAAGTAAGAGGGGAAAAAAACTGTATTAATGTTATGTTGCCCATACTGTGCCTGTGGCTGAAACCACATTACGTCAAGTGAATCTTGTAATGCTAAGACAAGTCATGGGAAATTTTCGCGTGGAAATCCTAATCCTATGTTGCCAGTGACAAAAGGGCACCCCATTTACGGAAGAAAGCAAGAAACAAGTCAAGGAAAGCCTGAGAAGCAAAAATGTTTTCACAGTGACGTTTAACATGAAGTACAACAAACATTTTCTCAGGCCAGTTTTGCAACCTTTTTATTTTTTCTTTTTACAGTGGATGGAACTGAGGTTTAACACGCTAGCAAAATGCCCGCACTGCAAAAAAATGTAAGTTTTACGAAAGCAAGATTACACAATCTAACTTTAAAATAAGTTACCAGTTTCTTCCATAGAAGTCTTTGGAGTAAAATCTGTTTGCCATGCTGATTATTTTTGCCATGTTCATTTGAATTTCAAGGCTAAAGAGCATGTTATGTGCACATGAATTTTCCACTGTATGTATGAGTCGGTAACTTTTGACAAATCCAACCTGGGTTTATTAAAGTGCTATGGTTGAACTGTCAGAGACAAAAATAAGCTGCTAACAATAGACAGAAATGGGTTGCTAAAATTAACGGCGGCTAGGAATATTTTTCTTACATCCTTGAAATTTTCATTTCAAACTCCTTCATGCAGTTAATCAGGTAACATGTCTGAAGTAGAATTTAAATTGTCCTATTGTGAATGACTGAAAGGAAATAAGCATGTCAATTTCAAAGAGGTTTTACTGATTTCATAAACTCAACAACTACCTTATGTTAAGCATCTTACTAAGTTTGCTAGTTTAATATTTATAAACTGGAGCGACTCGTCTACTCTTTTGCTATTACTTCAGTAAGAGGGAAGTATTCCTTGTCAGAGAAAAATTAGAAGATGAGAGCTATAAAATGGCTTGTTTTCGTTTGGCTTTTGTTTTTTTCTTTTTTCTTTTTGTTCTGAAGATTTGTTTTGCCATTTTTAGGAGAGGATGGCATTATTGGATTGGCATATACAGCTTATTGGATTATTAGGTTGAAATAATGTTGAATTTAAAAGTTACAGCACCAACATACTTCAGATTTGTATGGAATGTCAACCAGAGTGTGTGGAATACAACTTAAAAATCTTACTTCAGAGGCTTGCTTGTCCTGCTGATTAATTTACAAACTTGCCTTCCTTTGATAGGGAAGTGCAAGTTCCAGTTAAAGGAGCAAGTGCTTTATATATTGAGAACAGAGAACTGCAGTTGTGTGTTACAGGAAAACTAGCAGGTCCCTTAGGAAACAGGAGGCTTAGAATAAATGTACTTGAGCTGTTGGCATAGCTTGGCCTTCAGAAGTGATAAAAATCTTTTAGCAGAGTATTTGATAGAGAAGTCATTGTAGTGGTATGTGTAACTTCAGGAGTGTAAGTGATTGGGTACGGAACAGTGGATGTGTTTGAGTTTGCTGAGGTCAAATAAACTCAGGATCTTGGTGAGATATTGCTTTGCAGTTTTTTTGTTTGTTTTTACTGGCTGCAGTCACATTCATTTTTTTCCTTTTCAGGACTGGGGGAAGGGCTGATGTTTTGTGGGGTTTGTTTGTTTGTTTTGAAACTAGTTGCAGTTAATGTTTTATTTTCTTATCACTTAACACTTGAGAGCTAACCTCATGCCATCTTTCTTTTTAGACTGTCCTTAAGTACAGAATAATTGACTTGCTGTTTAACTTCTTGGGCTGTTGCTGTTCGGAAGTTTTCTTTTTCTTTTCCTCCTCCCAAAAGTTATACCATGTGATCTTTTGGCCTGCCTGCTGTTGATTTATATTACTTGTATTTTAAAAAATAAATGGAGTCAAAGATCCCTTAGCATTTTGTCTTCAAAGTGCAAAGCATGCTGTGTGTATGTAATAAAACTGGACTATCTCTGCAATGCAGCCTGGGAAAGTGACATCTTAAGCAGCAGCTGAGTTGCAGAACACAAAACAGATTTTAACAAATAACCATTTCTGTCTATGAGCTGAGGATGCAAATCAGTAAATACTATAATTTAACTTTGAATGGATTGCTTGGTGTCTTCCTGCCTTTGCGATGTGATGGCCAGGAGTTCTGCACTTCCAGCAGCATAAACGCTTCTAATGCATGGATTTAGGGCACAGCGTAGGTGAGGCAGAACTTTGAGCCGCGGTGATGGAATAAACAACCGCAGCGACCTGCTGCTTTCTCTCAGCCCTTTGTCCGAGGTCGCTGTATCTGTAGCCAGGTACACAGAAGGGAACCTGGGGTATTGCCAGCTAGTGCAAAACTTTCTTCATTAGTAGCTGACGGGTCGGATGCAAAAGTGTTCGTTTCTTCTGTTGAAGCAGTTGGTGATTGTCACTTAAAAAAGGATAGTATAGATTGAAACAAAAGACACCTCAAGTACTGCAACAGTAAGGCTTTCAAGAAGACATCTGTTGAGATTGAAATTCTCAAATACTTTTCGTGACTTTTTCCACAAACTTAAACTGCAGTGAATCTCTGCAAATGGCTCGTTTGTGACCACCTATCTGGCTGATGCAAACTAGATCTTAACACCAAGAATACCTTGTAAAATTGTAGGGATACTCAAGATTTATTTTGCAGGAAGGTCAGTAATGAACAACATTCAGAGAAAATGAAATGGTTGCAGCTCAGAGTACATAAATTAAATAGAAAATCCTTTCAGGCCTGGTTGTTCTACCTGCCACCATTGTGGTCCCAAATGTATTATTTATTTTATTTTCTGTCCTCTTTCCTACATGTAAAAATCACTTTTGAAAAGGGAAGAAAAAAAAAAAAGGAAAGAAAAAAAACACTTGTTAGGAAATACAGGAAATGAGCTGTGATGCAGGCTAAAATCACTTTTCTGGTAACCCACCAAATCTTTTTGGAGATGGATTACAAAGCTGCTCATGCCAATGTGGGTGAGGTGTTTGTGGAAGTCATAGCAACATGCACGTTATCCACTGCATCAGGACAAACAAATGTAGTTACTGAGGACGTTGTTGCAATAGGTTTTTATTTTATTGTATAGACAATGACCTGAGAACAGGGGGCTAAACTGTTTCTTTCACTGTTGTAGTGTTGTGTGTTTCAAAATACCAGTTGTTTGTCAGCCTGTTCTCCCACCTTCCCACAGGAAAGGAACCCAAATTAATTTACTATTTTTTGCCCCCATAAAACCCGCAGGACCTTTAAGCAAGAGAGAGGTTGGGATTCTGGCATTATTGCAGCCTCTAGTTCCAGCAGTGCTTTTCACCTTCAAAATAGTGTCATTTTGATTTTTCCTCTTAAAAACACTCCTAAAGGCACATCTGAAATCATGGTAATAACTCCTATTATTTGGAACATAAAGAGGCCCTCTGTTCTTTTCTGGGCCACTCCTTTAATAGACTCTGTCCCTTGTGGTTTTCCACTTACTACCACCTGATGCTTAATTGGCTTTGGTGTCTCTTCTGTATCTGCTACTGTTGCGTAAAGGTCTGCAGGTGCCTTTGCTTACTAAGCAGTAGCTTGGTAAGACAGGATTTTAGATTAACAAAATGGTTTGGGTTGGAAGGGATCTTGAAGCCCATCCAGTTCCAGCCCCCTGCCATGGGCAGGGACATCTCCCACCAGCCCAGGTTGCCCAAAGCCCCATCCAGCCTGGCCTTGAGCACCTCCAGGGATGGGGCATCCACAGCTTCTGTGGGCAGGTGGACTGCTGCCTTCTCATTGGCTTTGTAGTGTCTTCACCCTCATTAGTCACACAATGAAAACAGCTTCTCCTATTGAAAAATGTTCTTTGACCCTAGTTTTATTATTTCTGAAGTTGACTGTCAAACGTAGTGCATTTTGTATGTTTTGGAATATGGATCAGCTTTCTTTATTAAAATTAGATTGTATGATTGTGTGTCTAATTTGGGGTAGGTAGAATGAAACCTCACTATTTAGAGTGGCCCAGTGGCTAGTATCACTGAAAAATAAATTCTGATTTATCGGGATTGCTGAATATTCCCATGCTTGTTAGAAATTTATTATTTGTATTTCAACTTCACTTTCTGTAGGAGGGAAAAACATGCAGTTAAAATTAAACAAAGACTTTTTACTTTTCCTCCATCACTTGAGGACATTTCTCCCCCGACTTTTTTTATGGGTAGTAGGGGGCAGAGCTTGAGAGAAATATGAATGGAAAATAAACATGGCACCTTCACTACTATGATTACAAAAACAGGATCATAAGTCAGACAGCTCTGAAAGTGAAGGTTTCTTTCCCAAAATGAACTTTTCCAGTGAAATATGGAGTGCACTAAATATCATGCATGTTTTAGGTGTGTTAAGCATGACATTTCTACCAGCTTGCTGGCTAGGAACTACTGATTTTAAGTTATCCAGCTCCGGAATGGAAATAACTTTCAGTATAGAGCTGGCAAGTTCTGCAGGAGGAAGGAACCTATGATCAGTTTGGCAAGCTCAGTGCTCATCAACTCAATTTTTACAGACTTGACTCCCTACCTTCCCTTTTACACAGCTTCTGTTCGGTTTAGTTTTCCTTCAGTAACTTGGAGTTAGACAACACATTCCTCCTCTAGAATGGCTGTAGAAGTATTGCTGATAGTGACCATTAACCAGTGATAAGGGTGAGGGAATTTCCATTTGGGGAAATAGCAGTACCTATATACAACCCTTGCCTGACAAGATGAAGCTCAACCTGTGCACGCTAGTTTGAGGACTTTTTTTTTTTCCTGGGGCATTTTAGAAATTCCTTGTAGAGGAATAATATTGGAGTAAAGCTGCTTAAGCCAATCTATTTGAAGGCTTTCTAAGGTGAATGCTTAAAAAATTCTAGTCACATGCAAAGCATATGAGGCCTTACTATGTGGTTAAGTAACTGGAGCCAGAAATTTGGTCAGTCATATGATAGATGCGCTACTTTAGTCCAGCAGGGCTTTCTTCTGTTACGTGTTTATCTCAAATATGTTGAACCATCATGGGATGAAAATGACTTTCTCTTGCATCTTTGCACACAGTACAAGAATCCCAGTATTTCCAAAGGCATGCCGATCTCCCAGAGTGGGAGCAAGTACTTTAATGATAACATGCTTCAGGATGCTTTGAAACTACCTCTAAGACAGATGGTAAATGTTTCATGAAAGCATCTCGACCTCTTTGGCTCTTTCAGTTCTCTGTATTTCAATGGAATCAAGTAATGTTCCTCATTAGTATAGCTGTACGTGATTGGAAATGCTTGACAAATAAACCTTAAGTCAGCCAATACTGAGCTTCTAGCCAAAACTTTCTAACCTGTAGCGAAAAATCTAACGTTTTATTAGCATTTTATATTCAGTTTAGCTGAAGCGCTGTAGTTTGTTTAATGCAGCAGGCAGAGACTGCTGTCTGTCTTGGAGTTTATAGCCTAGATGATGAGTGACAGAACTTCCAAGGGATTTATTTACCTTGGTTGCCAGCAGTGATTTGCACAGCTAATTCAGCTTGCAGCAGAACTCTAAAAGAAAATTGGGAAGCAAAAATAACTTGTCAGATTTTTGTAGTTAATAAAACTGACTTAAATGTCTGAGGAATTTCTCATGCTGAACATGAGAAGTTTTTTCTCATGTTTCTGACTAAAACATTTTGGGGAGAAGGTTGTTGTTTGTGTTTTTACTATTCAAGAAATGGAGTAGCATTTAGCCAATTCACAATACTGAGTGAAATATTCCAGTAAATAAATTGTGCAGATTGTTACTGTTAAGACAATTTGGGGCATCAGAACTCATTTCCTGGTACTTAGATGCAGTGGATGTATTAGAAACGTGTATTGGTGAATTAAAAGACTAAAAGATGTCTTACAACCCACACTGAAGCTTCAAAGCAAACTTGGGTTTTGCAGTCCAAAGGCTACTCAAGATTCTTACCTGGGTGCACTGTGAATCCTAGATGTGGATGCACACAAACCATAGGTGTGTTACTACTCTTTGTTGCAAGTATCTAAATATTGAGATTTTTTTTTTTGTCCCCCTTCATCTATAGTGCCCCTTTAAACAAACGTGGACTCTCCTTCACTGTTTGGTATACTTGTAGAATTTCTCTTCAATTCAAAATGGTGTATATGTATTACCATTCTCTCCCCTCCTCCCCCCCATTTAGACTGATGATACTTATGTGTGGTTCTCTTTGAATTTAAAGTACCATTTATTTTCTAACAGTTCTTCTGTTGGAAGTGCACTGCCTCGGAGACGTTGCTGTGCATATATTACAATCGGAATGATATGCATCTTCATTGGAGTTGGATTAACTGTGAGTGATGTCCTGTTTTATACTTGCAATAGTGCAGAGGAGCTCCCTGGACTGACTGCCTCTTCTATCCCCCAGCATTTAGGCAAAACCTCTTAAACTTGTGTATTTTTGTCATCTCTGTTAAAACCATGGACTTAATCATCTGAGTTAGCTAGAAAAATGAAATGTTCCTAAAAGATCTTCACTCATTTTGAGATTCTTTTCTGTCTGGTGGTAAATTTGAGTTTTCATCTTTCTGTGAAGAATAGTTTTTACTTCTTCTTAGAAATACCAGAACATCTTGCTCTCGCTAGGGCTCTCAAAACTTCTAGGTTTCCAGAAATACATATTGCTGCATAGCCAGAAATATAAGTCTTCCTGCAGTGGAGGGGAATGGGACTCCAAAAGAGTTGGAACTTGTACAAATTATAAAGGAAAACACATGTTTCTAAGGAGTAAAAGCTGATAATAAGCTATTTACAAACTCAAGGACTCACATTGCTATTATTCTGTTACTCAGAAGATTGTCTGGTTTACTTCATGCTGAAGTATCTGGTAGTGATAACTAGAGCCAACTTTTTACCCCGCAATCATAAAAATAAATATTGAGAAATTGCCAGTAGTTGGACTCATGTGTGATTGTCACTATACCTCTAACTTGTGTTACAACCTAAATAACTTATGTGTGTGAGCTTAAATGAGTTTTGAAGGATTTTTCCATTTTTTTCCTACTAAAAACAGTTGCACCCAGAAATAGAGACAGATTATTTTTTTGACAACCTTCCTGAATTTGATCAAAATGTTTCATCATGAGGTATGCCCAAGAGGCTTGGCTTGTGCAGTCTCTATCCTTGGAAATTTTTGGGACCCAACCAAATTAGAACACTGAGCAATTTGGCTGACCCTGCTTTGATCAAGAAGTTGGACTAGAGACCTCCTGATGTCCGTTCCAAGCTCATGATCACGATCCAATTTTATGACCGTAAAATTGAGCTAATAAAATATTTGATTGATCCTTAACAAAGTGAAAAAGATGCTGAAATACTTCTTAATACAGCTTCTTCCCTGAAGAGCAGGCAGTGCTGTGTTTCACACTGTTTATTTTCTCTTTTTTTCAGGTTGGTACGCAAGATTTCGCCAGGCGATTTCATGCAACGTATGTTTCTTGGGCTATTGCTTATCTCTTAGGTTTAATCTGCCTCATTCGAGCCTGCTACTGGGGAGCCATAAAAGTCAGTTATCCAGAGCACAGTCTTGCATAGAGAAATTGTTAGATTATAGCAGATGAGCATCTAGTAATTCTGGATATTACATCTTGGACACTTTTAAATCTTTCCTGTAAGGATTCCATTCTGTTCAAAGTAGTTCTAAGACTGGGGGTCTCTAAGAACAAATGTTCATTGCACTACATAATATGCAACTAGTTTGTTTTGCTGCTAGATTCCCTAGCTCTGAATACTAAAGCTGTGTTTACATGTTCATAACTCTGTCTTTATAGGTGTTGAATTTTATTTCAACAGACAGTATTAAGTTTTACATTTCTTTTGTTATGTTAAAATCAGTCTGCCATTTTTCTAGATGATCAGTAAGAATTCAAAAGCGAGAGTGTTTATAAGTGTTTCTACAGTAGCTTCACATTTGTACTTAACATTTTAACTAAAATTACATTAAAGTGGCTTGCTTTAAAACCTAAGCAATAAGCATTTTGCTTGAACTGCTTACTGTATCTTTTGCCTAAGATCATAGTGACCTTATTCAGGAAATGAAAGTTACGAGTGTACTTCAAAAGACTGTGACACTGTTGCTAGAGAGACATTTGTAAACACTGTATGCTTTGAGATTTTCAGGTAAAGAGATGCTCTTTTGGTAGTCCAATTAAATTTCCACTTACCCAGGGTTGGATTTCGGTTAGGATAAATGCTTTCTTCTCAAGGATCCTGGGACTTCGGTGGGTTTTTGTTTTTATGGTTTAACTGGCAAATCCTAAAAGCCATGCTCGGATTATGGAACTCCAGTTACTTGTGCAAGTTCCTTTACAGGGTCTAAGGGAAGCATTTCATATGACTTGTTTAGAAATACTTCAGTGTCACGTAGGTGACTATAAGGTGGTGATGGGTTGCCTCTTACTTTCCTTTGATCATGTCAGATTTTCCCTGTTTGGGAGAGTTACGCACTGGTCACTGCAAAGGGAGACACTGTAAATTCACATTTACTGCTGTAGTAAGAAAATGAGCATTACTTGGATCATTCCAAAGTAAGTCAAAGTACATCTAGTCAATTTAGCACTGACTTAATAAGAGAATACGGAAACAGAAAGCTTTTTCTAATGATGTATTCACAAAGGATTGAGGGACCAGTTCTTGCACTGCTCATCTTTACAGTTTTAAACAAGTTTTTGCTAAATTCAGAAGGAATGTCCTGAGTAATTTAGACTGTAGTAATTTAGATAATGGGGTTGGATGAGTAAATTAATGTGGATGTTTCAGGGATACATGTAATTTAAATTATCTGTGTTTCTCCGAGGACAAAATGCTATTCAGATACGGATTTTGGAGCACAATAAATGTAAATGATCAAACTGTAAATGATCTGTCTTTGTATGATGCTAAATGTATAAAAGCAGTAGCTCAGGATTACATTGTACCTTTTACAAATAAACTAATAAAGAAATAAAGATTATTATTCAAACTTAATATATTTTGTTATTTATAAACAAAAATACAGAAGTGGAAGAATTCATTAATAATATGTAGAAACAACATAGATACTGTGCAACAGGAGTGAGCTTTGCCTTTTTTCCAAATGGCAGCTTCAGGAACGTGAACAAGCTGCTGTCTTGCTGATGGTTTTGGTAGAATTTGGAGAAAATAAATAAGGGATGAGACCAGTGTTGAGGTTAGCAAGGTTCTCCTTAGTCAATGGCTTATTGAGGGGAATATGGTGATGTAGTCTGTGGATCACTGTGCTCCTTTGCATCTTAAACCTTTGAATACTTTTTTTCTTGTTGTTTTGTATTTCAGAATACTACCTGCACACTACATCCTGAAAAAGAGTAGATTGGGGCTGTACAGAAAATCATCCACTGCTTTTGTAACTTAAGAGGTTAAAAAAAAAAAAAAAAAAAGCTGGCTATGTTAGATTAATCAATCAAGAAACTTGTACTTTTTTCTCCCCTCTTTTAACCTGTACTTTATTTCCTAGCTCATGCTTTTCCTTTTTCTTCTCATCCATTTTGAGTGGAAGGGAAGATACATGGACAGCATAATTTCTCTTTGTGCTATTCTCTCGATGCAGACAAAGTTCTTACTACTGTTTCCTTTTGCAGAGTAAACCATTGTAGTTAGTTCTATAAAAATGTAAAACATTGTCATTACATTTCAACCATTTTTTGGTACAGAAAAGTCATGATTTTTAAACACATAAAAAAGGTAATATAGAAATCAAAGGAACTGTGATCTATTCCAGTTCTTGGTAACTTGTGGAGCAGGCTTGTTTGCAGACAGTCCTTGTCTTCTGTGCCAGATTACATCTCAGTCCATTAAACTTTCCTCTAAGCTTTAAACTTAAAGGATCCTGTCCTGTCCTTCCTGAAGAAGTTGAAGGTTTGTTTTTAATCACTAGTTTATTTTGTTGAATCTTAATGGTCTCTTCTGGGATGTATTATTTTGTATTGGGTAGGGGAATTGGCTTTCTGAACTCACAGTGAAGGGCTCCTGTGCTTTCAGGTTTTATCTTTCACCTTTTTGTTACTCTCCTTCCCCTCCTTCCCACCCAAGATTTTTTATACAAACTGATTAAAAACTGTTCAGACCTTAAAAACCCTATTTTCTAATTATGAACCCACTATGAGCATCTTAATGGTTTTGTTTGAATCCCTCATCAATAGTGATATATCTCACTTTAAAAATAAAGATTAGAAGAAAGCATTTCTGAAAGCATTTGCTTTTTTGATTATCAGGAGATCTTTGACATCAGTAGCATGTTGAAAAGGAGATAAAGGTTTCAAATCAGCCAGATAAGAAATTCATTATGAAGTGCTTAGAGAAGGTGCTGAAACAACCTTGGAGCCATTATTGTTGGAAACTGGGTGATGAGCAATATTTACTTTTTTTGTGGTCTTTCAAACAGTGTGTGTCTTCACACACAGAGGGAAAGACAAGGTAGCAGCTTAATACCAAATGTTAGAAAATCCCTGTAACTAACTATATGGACTTGAAAAAATAAATACGTGAGTAGCAGCAAAGATGAGTTGTTGTGTTACATCAAGCTAACTGCCTTTCAAGGCAGGGCAAAAATACTGCACTGAATGCAATATGCCCTCTAATCATCAGCAAGGCTTCTAAAAATATTTGTGAAATGTTCTTCTAAGCCAGTTTGTGAAATATAGCAGTAAAATTATTCAAAATTATCAAACTGGGGGGAGGTAGTTGGCACGTGTTTGCCACTTAGAAATACTTAATGGTCTTGTATGGTTTGTATGTTCTTCACATCATGTGTTTCATTCATGATAAAAAGCCAATACAAACTGAAAGCAAGTTGACCAGCTGGATTCAAAGTCAAATTCTTAAATTGAGAGGAAAGTACAAATAAATAAATTCCACTGCAAAATTCCATAGCAAGGAAGGAATGCTTTCTAAAATGCCTTCACCAGCATGACAGTGGGATGGGAGCACAGACCAGGCGATGAAACATATTTCTGCTTCTCTGATGTGTTACAAAAGCCCTACCTGAATCGCTATCTCCAGTTTGGGATGATGCATTTCAAGTAAGATAACAATTGATTGCTTCTAATATGGAAAACTGAAAAGGATAACTGGAGATACCGGTCTTCTCAGCCTCCTCATGCTTTTTACAAGGGAACATTCAAATAAAGACAAGGCTGCAACACACAATCGGGATAAAAAGTGGACACGGAAAAGAAATGACATAGATTGAAAAGGAGTCTTAAGTTAGACTAGAACCTTAGGCAAAACATTCTTACAGTAAGGAAAGTTAAAATGCTGTTGCGAGGCAGCCATGAAGTTATAGCAGTGCCCATTAGGAATGGGATCGATGTGCTTAATTGTACCGGGAGAGGGAAAGTCGCACCTCTCATAGCCTTGTTCCCCATCCCATTAGTTCTGAGGTACTTCTGGTAGCTTCTGATGCCTAAACCACTGACTTGTAAGTTTTGAATCAATTATTAGATTAAATTCTAGATGCTCTAGATGCATTAAATATAATTAGAAGTGTTTTTTTTTTTTTTTTTTTATACACCTTAGGTCATCATGAAAATAAAGCACTTTCGACCAAGACCCTCAGATCTGGAACCAAGTTCCAGAGGGCCAGATTGATGCAGTGCTTTTCTTGCTGTGATCAACCTGTACAGTCTTTTTCTCTGTGAAGGTCTCCTTATCAACTTATCACCCTAACAGTGAAACAGTATTTTCCCCTTAGATCATATCAGGAATTAAATAAAAAGCAATAAAACAAAGCCCAAGCTCTATTTTTTTAATGCATGAAAACTTTCTTTCCCAGAGTTGTTGAAAGTCACTGAGGATTTCATTTTCTGATTTTTGCATGTGAAAAATGTGGAGATCAGAGAATGACAAGTAATGACTGTTTGATTTGCATTAACCTTTTTTTTCTTTTTTTTTTTCCTGAAAAAAATGTGAAACATCAAATTTACTTTGCTGGTTTGCATTTTTGGCCAAAAAAAATAGAGATTGACTGTATTTGCTCATCAGTACTCTGTCATAACATCTAAAATCCTTTCTTATTTCAATCATAGAAGAATTAAAGTGTGCAAAACAAGAGCTTCACAGAAGAGAGCCACAGCTCAGTGCCTGTGCTGGAGGGCAGGCCAGTGAAGGGCCCTTTGCCTTGTGGCCCAGGTAATCAACTGGCATCAGCTGGGCGATAGCACAGCTCAGGGACTGCAGTGGGGTGGCATTGGGGACTACAAAGGGTAACACTATAGGAAAGAAAACGTGAGTTTGTATTGAAAGCAAACTCAATTGGTTCACTCACTTGTGGAGCAAGTTGCTTGCTTTTCTGAGATTTCAAATATTTCAGTTAACCTAGCCTGTCTTCCTGCTTATTTTCTTTGTGTGATTTTGGTTTGTAATGGCAGTGTCTGAGGTTTCTCTTTCCGCCCCCAAAAAATAAAAAAAATCAGCCTTGAAGAAATGAGAACTGCTCTTCTCTTTGCAATAGAAAACTGTAACCATGGCATTTGGTATACTGCATAACTTTTTAAAGCTGGATGCTCGTTAAGCCCTCTCAATACCAAGGTTTCTTTTCTTTCTAATAAAGTTAAAAGTACATTTTTCTTAGCCGGGTCAGATGAAACTGTCCCCATTCCTTAGCCCTTCACTGTTGTCTGTCCCCGTGCTGTGGTTCAGCAGCAGTGCTGTACTGTCAGAGGGCTGTCAGCGATTGCACTTTAAGAACATCACCGGAGGAAAAAGCTTAGTAGAAAATAACTTTGAAACCACCTCGATTCAGATTACTTTCAGTGATTTTGTTGGCGTGGTTGACGTGCAGTTGATTGCTTGAAGATGAAGGAACAAAAGGCTGGAGGTCACGAAGGAGAGGGGAGAGAGGAATTTAATCCAATTGAAATTACTTGCAAGATTTTGTTATGGTTATTTGAGCCACCACAGAAGAATATCTAGACTCAGTTCCTTACAGCTTTAATCACAAAGGGGCTTTTTTTGGGGAACAATGATGTTATTTGTTAGCCTGATTAGCTCGCGGCTTGTCGTGTTACACTTCACTGGAAGCTAGAAAGGTCTGCTAGGGAGGTATCCCCCTGTCACTGTCTGCTTTTTATTCATCTGCAGGCATTCTCAGTTGGCTGCTTTTGGAAAAAAAAGGACATTTGGGCTAAACAGATCCTTGGTCTGGGCCTGCACAGCTGTTTTTAGGGTTCCTTTTTAACAGATTATTAGCAAGAAGTGCGTTCAGCTAAATCTCGTGAACAAACGTAGCAGCTCTTGACAGCGTAATGGGTTGGAAACTGCTGATCTGGATGATGGATCAGATGTTGTTGCAATGATTTCGTAAAATGATTATCCAGTGGCTTTATTAAGAATGCTAACTATAAACAATGGCTGAAAGACAAAACTGGATAAGAAGCATGGGTTCGTAAGGACAGTTGCATATTATGGTTTTATTCAATAAAAGTGCATCTCTTTATGGAGAAACAACGATTTATTTCAGAATAAACATAATAATAGCTCTTTGTATAGCTTTCTATCAATTTGTAATGAAATGATTGGTGTTCCAGCTTGCTTAAAGTTGAGCATGTTTCTTAGTGTTTAAAAAAAACTGGGGCAGGGACAGAGGCCTGGGGTTAGAAAAACACCTCAGAGGGCATGCTGTTTATTTCCCTTGGAATATGTACTAGGAAAAATGATGTGGCTGATGGATTTTCAAGACTGACTGGAGTAGATGCTCTGTGAGAAAGAAGTTGCTGTTAGGCTCAGGGGTCCTGGCCTGAAGACATGCAGCACGTTACCTTCGTAGTAAGACCAGGCTGAATTTCTAGTATTTCCAAAGCAATATCTTTAAATTTTCTCTGGTATTTAATGAAGTCTCTTATACATGTAATGTCCTTCTAGCTATGTTTTCAAACCTTTATTAAGGAAATTAATGTAGTTACCTAAATAGAAAATAAGCAGAGAATTTGATCTTATGCTCTTTGCCCCCCAAATTTTCCTATTTAATATTATTTTGATTTTTTTTTTGTAATGAGGTTTTCATATTTTTTGTATCATTTTCAATTTTATATCTGTAACTGATACTACTGTATGTAAAATCTACCAGTCTCAAACTCTTGAAATACTTTGAATTTTTGTCTAATTAAGGGATGCCTGTGTTCAAAGACATAAAACATAAAGCACCTTGAAGGAATGAATCTCAAATAGAATTTCTATCGAATATCAGTCTGAAAGGTATCATGCACCTCCTGAGAAGCTCTGCAAGCTTGGAGCCTCTTACCCTGAGCAGGCTGCATGGGAAGGCACCCCAAACGCCCCCCAGGTGAGCCAACAGAGAGCACGCAGGTTTTCCAGTGGGGTCTGGGTCTGTGTTTCACTGGAAATGCAATCACCGTAGGAGTCTGCCCTTCAGAAATCTGAGTTTGCTAAACTGGCATTCTTTGAATTTTTTCCCCATCAAAAAATTACTCAGCCGGCCCTAATCTGTGCTGAAGAGGGCTGTAAGAGCCTGCAGTGCTGTTTGCAGTTTGTGTGCCTTTGCTATTTAGAAGGCAGAAAATGGTCCTGTACCCTTTAACACAAATGCACACTATTGTTATTTTGATGGGAAGGCCAATGAACTGGAAAGTGTGCTTTACAAAATTATATTTAACTTTTTTCTTTCTCTAAGATTTACCTGTCTTTTATTTCTGATTTGATGCTTGTAATGTCAAACGTTAACCTTTTAGTCAAAAAAAAATAAAAATAAATCCATCACAGGTGTCTGTCTCAGGCATATTTTCTGTGCAGTTTCAGTTTAAATAGTGCAGGTTTTTCCAGGAATGTGAGCAGGGTGAAAACTCTCTATTTGTTTATGCTCAAATAAGACAACGGAGCCAGAAAATTCCAGCTATCCCTACCCGATATGTTGAAACAGTTTCACAAGATTAGTTGGCATTCTGTCCAGCATGTTTTCAACTCTCCTGAGAACGTGTGCTGAAATACGGCTGAGTTACAAGACTGAAAAATTTCCCTTGTGTTCTCAGTAGATGCTTGTTAGAAGATGCCAGCTGAAATCTCAGGAAATGTGTTTTGTACTGGACAACTCCTGCTTCCTCTGAATCGGTCAAATCAGTGCCTTCATTCCAGAGATACAAGAAATACAGAAGGCTTTCTGTAACTCCTCTTCCTCCCATACCTGAGAGAAGGAAAAGAGTGCCTCCTCCAGTGCTGTGGACTATCTCATTGACAACAAGAAGGAAGAAAAGAAATAACAAGGAGAGTCAGAATGAAGAAGTAGCCTGCATGAGGACAGTGATACAAAAGCAGATGCAGGAAGCACGATTTGTGAGAGTCAGGCCAAGGAACAGGAATAGAGGAAATCACACTATGGAAAATGAGGAAGAAATACTTGATAATTTGTTGATAACATTGATTTCTGTTTAAGCCAAGCCTTATGCAGACGGCTCCTTTTCTGTGTGTTGTATGCCTTTTGGCATAGCATCTAGTCCGTAGAGGGTTGCAGCATCCCTCCAAAGTTTTAGTACTTCCAATCCCTATCCACCTGACTTCAAAGCCAAGGATGAGGATGGAGAGACCCTGGGCTACGAGCTGGGCTTTAGTCTTTGCAACTGCCGTTGTCTGCATCAGTCTACCCGGTGTCAGCTAACAAGAGCTGGAACACCTGCAGAAGCAAGAGCCCTCCTTGAGATTCAAGTGTACTCATGATCACCACAAGTCCTCCATCAGCACCGTGTTATGTGACCGAGGGACTTGGGAACTCCTGGCAGAAGTGCCCTGAGCTTGACAGTGCCTGAGGACATCCCGTGTGTCCCAGGAAGGGGGGAGCCAATATAAATTTTGGAGTTAAACCCACCACCCAATGGCCAAAACAACTGAGGAGCAAGAGCTACAAGAGCAATCTTAATTTTGCATTTTTTAAATTATAAATTTAATAATTTAATGCCACTTTACAAAGCCATTCTATGTAATATTGTGTTTAGATTGTCTAAACTGGACACTTGGATAGAGTTAAGAAAAATTGTTAAAAGTGCATGCATGGTAAATGAAAAATCAAAGCATGCTATGAAATGGCTTAGATTTTGCCCAGAGATCTGGCTCACACACAAAAAAAAAACACAACCCATAGGGTTCTCATCACTGCAATGCATTAATCTCTTCCTAAGTTTGTGTGCTGTCAGCCTTCTTCACTAGCCCCAGCAAGGTTAATGAAACTCACCCTGTAAGCATCACTGTGTACGTACTGTCTTATACAGGGCTAGCACGAGAACTGTCCCCAAATCCATTGATTTTATTCTGATTAGAAAAACACTAAAGAGATCTTATTAACATATTGCTGAACAAAGCAGGTGCTGCAGGTTTCCAGAAAAAAATAATAAGGAGAATCTGCATTTCTATTCAAAATACTTGCAGCTTTGTTTAAAGTGCAATTTTTTTTTTCAGCAAATTAGCATGTTTTGTGACTGTTAGCGAAAAGAAGACACAAACATTACATATGGGCTTTCCTTCCCAATTAGAAAAAATATAATGTAGCAGCTGTCATTTATAGTAAAGCCTCAGATGTACAAGCACACTAATTTATTTTGAAAAGGCAGAAATGGCCCAGTCATAAGACACAACATAGTTTTGGTATTGTGCTTATAGGAGGAAGCTTAACAAGAATGCTTTTACCACATTACCAAAGTAAAAAAAAATAAAAAAAATAGAATAAATCTTTTTTCTTCATCTTTGTTTTAAAGTAAAATGCAGAAAATGTAATTGTTAAATATATTGTCATTTTCAAACCAATTTCATAAAACCAGAACAAAAAACATACTGTGCAGCCCCTTCTGTTTCAAGTTACATTACAAATGGTCTGGAGCTAAAGCGAAAGTTCACACAATTTAGTGCAATTGGCTTGAAGAAAATATACATATATATATATATATATATTTAAAGACATCCAAACTGAAAGCTTGGCATATATCTAATTTTGTGAGGGAGCAAATGAAAGCTTTCTAATCCATAGTTTTCCACCTGACGGATTACAGAAAGAATATTGCCACCTCTAATTCAGGCTTTGTCAAGTGATCTGCTGCATTTCCCTGCGGTTTCAGTGTGAAGAAGACAGAGCAGGTTAGGAGTGGAGAATTCTTATGTCACGCTTCACTGGCTGTGGATAAAGCAGTGCTGCTGTCACGAGCAGACCTAAGACTGGTGCTGCAGTGTGTGTGACACTGCCCATTTCCGAGCCAAAGAAAGAGCCCGACTGCCCCACAGCCAGCCAGCAGCGCGGTGATAAGAGCAGGAACTTCAGCCCTGACAGCCAACACACTACCACAGAGCAGTTTGTAATCCTGTTATGCCCGAAATAGCTCGTATTTTTTAATGCAGCATTAAGTGTATTGGACTGTTGCTAATGCTGATTTGATTTTTGAGAGCAGGCAAAGGAAGAAGATGATAAAATTTACAATTTAAATCTCTGAGTGTATGCTCAGAGAACAGACTGATTAACAAACAGTATTTCCTCCTTAGAAATGAGAACTTGATCTGACTTTTTGATTTCTTCTTATTTTAGTGCAATGAGTCTAAAATCCTTGTGATTGTGCCAGTTGGGGGACCACAAAAATACCGTGCTCATTCTCAGTAATGTCAAAGACTTCTGCGGTTCGTTTTGCAGACAAAGAACTTTTTCCAATCTACACACTGAACAGACTTGGGTATTCAAAAAATCAAATTAACTTTGATCCTTGTGGTGGTTGTAGGGCTTCAGTTGCAGAATAAAGTTTCTAGGCACTACTTTTACTTTTGGTGTGATTTTGATTAAACCTCTGGTTGATAGCATCAACAATGATTTTGTTTCTGGTCTGCTCCTGTGCCCTGTTTGTATTTGCTGTTTGGTGACCTCTGCCTTTCCCCCGCCTTTGTCAGAATTTAAGGAGAGCACAGTAAGCTACAGGATAAAGCCCAGAGCATCTGGGTGAGAAAAGCAACTTGGCCAGATCAACCTGCTATCCCAAGTTATGTTACCAGCCAAAATTTGATGGGTCCACTGCTATGCTGAAGTGGCAAGCTGAGGTGATTGAGCATAAGTAAACGACAAGTGTGTCGCAGCATAAATAGCACTGTTTCTGTCTTCTATTAGCTGGGTAATCCCTAGTAGGGAACGCCAAGCCCCACAGAGCATTCATTTTCCCTTAGTGCACCCCAGTACTGTTTCAGTTTTAGGCAAGACACAGGCTCACCCCCTGCTTTGTCCGTGCCCTGCTCCCAGAGGGAGTTGGAGGCATGAATTGGGAAGAGGCTGCAGGGTGCTGCAGTAGTTCTCACAGTCCTTTTCCAAGATTAGCACATATCTGCTGGATATTACACGACACATGAGTGATTCTGGAGCACAAATACAGGTGCAAAGACAGAAAGGACTGGAAAGCACTTCTGCTGTACAGTGCTTTTAAAACTCCAATACACATGTACATAGAAAAACACAGAACAAGAGATGACGTTATGTAATGCAGAAGATCAGTAAGTGCTAAAGTTACACTCTGGCTGCTGTCTGGTAGTTTGTCATTACTGTCAGATATACTCTACCACCTAGAAAAGCAGAGGGAACTGGCTTAGGACAGATACTAAACTAAAAGCTATAGAAATATTAATCTCTTGTAAATAAATTAAAACTTGAATGGCAATATATGTAAGAAACTTTATTCTGTTTCATTATAAAACAGTCCTACCCTGCATTTAGGAAAAGCTAAAAGAGGTCAGAATTCTTCCATTCCAATATTTGGTAATTTCCATTTAGCCATTTTACAAAAAATATATTTTAGGATGACAAAGCAAATTTGATTTCCAGGCAAAGGATTAATTTTCATGAATGTTATTCTTACCCTTATAAATATATACACTCATCTGAATGCATAACAGTTATGTTGGAATTGTACTTCCTATTTGGCATGTAAAGTAAAATTGTCAACAATTTTGATAACTACTTTTGCCCATATCTGTGACATAAACAGATTATCATCATCTCAGTCCTGAGAAACATGAATGCATAGTTTTAATGTGGATGAATTTTCATTCGTGCATTCGTTCATTCAATCTTAGTTGAATATTTTTAGGACCACAAATCTTTCCTACCTTTTCTTCTGCTTTTGTTAATACAAAATACGAAATAAGCAAACAATAGGTATCTTAATATTTTCTGCTTGTCTATGGATATCCTCCTACATACACAAAGGCAGTTAAGCTGTTAGGAGCAGTATAGCAGTTTTCCTTCTCAAGGATTAACAGTCCTATAGCATCTTCTTCCACATTATCCAATGCAATTATACCAAAATAAAGCTCTGCGTCTGAGATGTGCCTTCCACACGCTAGTTCCTTCAAAAGAGGCAAAGGTTAGCATCCCAAAACCAAAGGGGCAACTCTGAGAAGCGTGCAGCACCAGTGCTGGTGTGGCAGCAGCCCCTGATGCTGATGTAAAACCCCTGTGACATAGCAGATCCTGCTGGTTCCATTGGCCATTCTGCCTTTTAATCCTCCTGCCAGTAGCTTCTGGGATCCCCTCTGTGAAGCTGGAAGTGCAGGTGATTCTCAGAGCCTACAAAATAAGGTCAGCTGAAATTATGATGTTCAGTGTCTACAGTCATTGAGAATACTCAGTTCATACAGCTCTGAAGGCACCATTCAGTTTAGATTCTGTAATTAACCTCTGTGTTTCAGTACTGCCAGCTCTCAGTGATGAGAGATAAGCAAGGCAGTCTTTCCCTAAAATAATGAATGTTTAATTTTTATATATCTTTTGTATTATTATTTATAAAATTATTTTTATTTGCCCTTTGGGCATTTATTGGTATTTTTGTGGTTATTTTGATCCATGTTTTCAAGATTCTTCACATCCACAAAAATTAGAAATTTGGAAGAAAAATGTTGAGACTCTGTTACAATTAATGATCTCAGAAAATTAACTTTAAAGCAAAACACATAACTGTAATGAAAGAGAAGCATGAGAGTTGACAGAAGTGAAAGTTTTGTATGTGAAGAAAATATATTTGCATATATTAATGTGCACAGTATCATAAACATTCAAACCTCTTTTTAGTTACATGTTTAGTTACATGTTTTGTACAACTGCAGCAATAGCTTCCTCCTTTTAATTCAACAGTTCCTCTGGTCAATAAGATTAATCATCATGATTAATATTCTCAATTCTCAAATCTATGAAAAAGAAGAGAACATCATCACTATAGTAAATTGGTCAACGTCAGGAATAGGTGGGAGTAAAAAAGCGTTTGCATTCTTTCCTTGTGCTGTCGCCACAAGTCTAGCCACTAGTTCAGCTGAAGAAGTCACTTCACAAAGTAGCTGTATCACAAAAATACAACTACAATCTTCTATATGCACACACATACATATACACACGTCTTGCAGTGTTTTTTCTACAGACTGACAAATAAAGCATATAACACTGGAAATAATGTTTTTTTCCTTTGTGCTGAATTTACTTTGAAAGTGGTTTTAGAAATAAAAATCTCACCCAAACAAGTAATGCTAAATAAATCAGTTACATATGCAAATAAACTGATTGCACTTGGCTGCACAACTGATTGACAAATTACACTGAAAATGTCTTTTTAAACTTGCAGCTACAAGTCTGCCTCCAGGCTAGCCCAAGAGTCCTTTCATTTTAGCACAAAGACATTACTTTGCTACTACCTGCCATCCATTTGGAAACTAAAATACAATTACATGCTCATTTAGATATGCAATTGCTCATTTTTACACGTGCAATATGGATATTGTCTTTCATAAATGTTTTATGTTTTCTTGAACTGTATCTACTAGAGGGAGTAAGTGCGACTGTGTGATGCAGCCTTCACGAGCACAAACATTAAAAAAAGAAATAATCTCTTCTATTAGTTCACCAAGTAGAAGCTAAATATTTTTTTCTTTATATGTGGATTTTGCTCACACATCAATACAAGCTTTATTCTATCTATTTTTATTCTATTTTTTTATCCTATTCTATTTTATTCTATTCTATTCAATTTTTATTTTATTCTATCTATTTTGCTATATATAATTAATTTCTCATGAATAAATCTGGCATTGTTTCTTCAAATTAATCACTGTGTATATCGGATATTTGAGAGAACAATGGATAATCAACAAGTAATGTAAGACCATAACATCAAAGGAAGTAGAAATTTCTACTAGGGTGGAACCAGCACCAGGAAAACTGGGAGGGAGTGGACAAAGTGGAAAAAGAAAACATTAGCTTATGCTTTCAGTTTCCACAGTCAGGAGCAGGATGCTCTCTAGTCACAGGCAAAGTATGACAGCAGGTTGCTGGGCTCTACAAAATGGCTGTGGTCCAGTGCTCCCTCTCTGCCTGTGGCAGAATGCTGGAAAGCTGGTCGCACTGCTACTGCTGGTATTGCCAAGTCACGGGTGGCAGCGTGTGAGGTGATAACTGTTCCTGCTGGGATGGTCAGTGCCTCAAAACAGCCATTACCAGCCCTAATATTCCCATCTTCCCAGCAGGACCAGGAGCAACAAGCTTTCAAAATAGCTGGCGCACACAACTTCTTTCCACTTCATTCCCTCTTTCTGCTCCTGCCTGTTCTCCTTCTATTATACATTGACAGCAGCAGCACAGCCTACAGCCCCTGTGAAATATACATGTAAGGTCTTTACTTTTTAATTCATCCTTAGCGTATTTAACCCTGCAAAAATACTGGAAGGATATGTGAGACTACATCACTGTACGTGTATCATTTTGATACATCAACCACAAGAAAAATTGTGCTGATTGTGTGGGAATCTGTTTTGCAGTGCTTGACACACTTCTTACAAAAGCACAACAGCCCTGTGAGAAACTGTGCCTTCGTCTTGGTTGCCTCATCGATTTTTCTGTCAGGAGCTGTTCTGGAGTAGCAGCAGATATTTAATATTTATTTGTACGTACATATTAGTAATTAGTGGTGATTTAGCTAAGGGAGATGGTTGACATGAGTAAGGAAGTAACTGTTTTACATGATAATCTTGGGAGAATAGATGGCATGGGTCAGAAGAAACGTCTGAGTATAATACACTTGGGAGAAATGACTTCAAGTCATATCAAAATGGCAGCACGTGGGTTAGCATCAGTGTAAGAATGAGACAGTGCACTGTGCACCAGGAAACGAGCTGGAAGATGGTGTGTTATGAGACAAGACTCCAAGTACACAACATCTTTATCTATCAGACGCTACTTTAGGGCCAGTATCCAATTCCGCACACCTGATTTCAGAAAAACAAAATTCAGAGGTTGCAGCAAAGAAAAACTAAGATGCTTGGTGAAACAAACAAACAAACAAAATAAGTCTTTATATATAAAAACTAAGATTTTTAAGTCTTAACAATGGATATTAGTAATTGAATGACTATTTAATTTATTGAAATACCTATATATACCTATATACCTGCTATATATGTAATGAAGTTGTATACTCAATGTCACCTATTCTGAATCTCTGGAGTCAGTAAGTGTTATGTTATATATATATACACATATATTTTATATATGTGTGTATATATATATATATATATAAAGAATAAAAAAAGGATTTTTAATTAAGATTGTGTACTTAAGTAACAAATAAAGTGACTACCTGGAATGGAGGAAATTAACATCAGTGAATTTTAGTCTGCCTCCTTGGTAGTTAGCAGGCCTTATCCACTGTTGCTGTTGATCACAGACTGCAACAAAAATATATTTACATTTCAAAACCGTGCAGGACACCGTCACTTGTGTGCCTGAGAAGCTGGTGGCAGTTCCCTAGTGCCCAGTACCTGTGTGAGGAGCTGGTACCTTTGGGCAGGTTGGCACGGGCAATTTCAGGCTCACAAAACACCTGCCTGCTTTCTCCAGCCTCTGGATTTTCCTTTTCTTTCTGGATGGCTGTAGTTAGGGAGGATGAGTCACTTATTTTCTCCTTATTTCTACTGTTAACCTGTAATATCTGAAGAATGAGAACTCCATTTTGTAGGAAGGATGAGTGACTTGAGCAGCAGACTGCGTTTTTGAACACCTCATTAGCTGCCAGCACACCAAGTCAGCACCATGTGAAGAAACCCTTTCTGTTCAGCCACACCCAGACACCGACTGACCCCAAACCTTGCTTTTTATGGCCACCACGGCAACCTGGCCAGAAGCCAGGCTGGGGAGCACACCCCCCCCTCCCTCCCACCCGAGGCCGGAGCCTTGCCCCCTGACCGGCCTCGGGCCACCGTTCAACGGCCGGCGGCGACCCCGCCCCCGGCTGTGGCACAGCCGCCGCCCCGAGGGAGCGCCGTGGGGCCAGGGGAGCTGCCTGAGGCGAGGGGCGAGGGGAGCCGCTCCGGGGGGCGGCCACAGCCCGGCTGGGCACCCCCTGGGGTCCGCGGCCCGAAGGGGAGCCGGGGAGGGGGATGGCGGCTGGGCTAGGCTGGGGCAGGCTGAGGTGGTGCTGCGATGGTGGGTGACAGCGTGGATCTCGGGGGGTTGTGGGGTCAGGCTGAAACAGGGAGCCCCTCTGGGCAAGGGGGGTGATCTCTGTTCTGTACTCGTGTGCCCACCTCGGGGCTTGGGGGACTTTTTTATAAGAGTTGTATTAGTGCTCTTTCAGGGAACCATTGACCCATACTGTCCCTGTGGAGTCCTAGTGAGCTCGTTGCTGAGAATGCCCAGCTTCCTCAGATGCTCAAAAAATAATCACACAGAAATCCTGCCAGACCTTACTGCTTCTGCAGAGGGCTTCCTCGCTGCTGGGCCTTCCTCTCAGGAGGTGAAAAAAAAAATAAACTTTTGAGAAGCAATGTGGGCTTAGCAAGGGGAAGGCCTGGGGCTGCAGCAGGTGCCCCTGTAGTGATGGCCTCTCCTGGAGGCAGTTTGTTTCTCAGCTACTAAAGCTATTTTTTCACCACTTTCTTGATTTTATTAAGATATTGTATTACTAGGATAATTACTGTGATATTCTGTAAATCCAGATCAGGCTAGATGATTTGTTGAGAGCTCATCTAGCCTCCTCCTTCTACTGAAAGGACTTAAAAAGGAGGATGTGGAACTATTTCAATACCGTAATGGATTTCACCCTTTCCCAAACTTACTTCTCTCATTTTTTTTCTTCTTTGCCTGCTTTGGGAGTATGTGGCTTCCTAGACATAGTCCTCTTTGAAATCTGGGAGCAGAGATGAGGGGGAGGAGGAGAATTGTGTTGTTTTGTCATCACTACAAGTCATCTTGTTTCTATCTACAGGAGAAAGCTGAAAAAATACAGGTTTCCTTCATTGGAGAAGCTACCCAGCCTCTTACACGTTTTTTGCTGTTCTGAAAAAGTGTATGCATGTCATTTACAACCAGGATATGGAGGAAAGCTTGTATTTTTTTCATCTTCTGATGCAGCAAATATTACTGTATTGCTTTATGTGGAAATGTAGTCTCTAGTATAAATGTAGTTTAAATAAGCGTTCCTAATCTGGAGAAAATGAAATTTATCTTCCAGGTCAGTAGTCTCAGTTCATTCACCTGCAGGAATTTTCCTTGTTGCTTTGACTACAGCTTTCAAGCCCTTCTTTTTTAAGTTGAGAAGGTAGGGAAAACAGGGAATCAGATCTGTTTTTTTTTTTTTTTTTTCCCCTCGTTTCAGTTTGACTATTTTAATTCAGATAGTAACTGACAGTTGGTTTGCTAGATCTGGATTCAAATTGTTTATGTTGGAAAACTCACTTGAAAATAGTAAAAGTTCAGTGTTCAAAAGATTGTAACGTACTAAATGAACAGTTTATTTATTTATTTGTTTTTTTTTATAATGCAGAGACCATATGAAATGAGAGGGAACACTGACTGATTCATATTTTAAATAACCTAACTTTTATCTTGTTCCATATCAGAATTGGATAATATCTCTGTAGTTTCCATTCTTGAACTTTATAGTTTCCTTTGAATCTTTTTTGTTGTTGTTTTTGCAATTCTTCCTTTGTGTTATAAAGTCTTTGAAAAAAAATGAATTTCAGTATTGTTACTATTGTGCTGGTTGTTGTTTCAGTGGCAAGGAGAAGGACTAAGCACTAGTTATGAGTAGCCATTTATTTACAGTGGCGAACTTCAGTGGCTTTTGGTGTTTCTGTAGCAGTAAAATTTAGTGGGAAGATGCAAATCTGTATTAATTTAACTAAACCAGACAATAAAAAACAATTATGGAAGTACATGTATGTACATATAAAGAACATACAGCCAGCAGACTGTAAGGGGAAGACCAGTGCTAATTAATTTACCCCCGTTTTGATTAAGGTAACTGTTAGAAAATGCCTTTGTTTCCATCATGTATCCCCATCTCCTTCTGCCATACCTACAAAAAATCTTATTGAGAAGCAGCTAGGGCAGCTCAGTCGGAGGGAAAAATAAGGGAAATGTCTGATTATGTCTTTGCAAATTTTATCCAACTTACTTTGTCATCTAAGAAAGATTCTGTTAGGACTTGCTTTTCTTTCCTGACTGATTGTTTAATAAATAGTATATGCTCTTGTCACATGTGACTAACAAATGATAGACTATTCTTCTAACTTAACATCCATATGTGAAGCTGAATACTTTGTGTTGATTTCTGCTGCTTTTTTAAAGTGTGACGCTTCAAAATGCTAAAGGGAGCTAAAAGGTTTGTTGGTAAATCCCTTCAGCCAGCACGACCTGTGCGTCATTTGCCTTCAAAACAAGGTGAGTAACTCACAAAGCCAAAACTCTTATTTAAGGAAATAAGAAGGGTGTGTAAGGTTTCTTGTCTTTTTTATTTATTTATTTAATTATTTTTATTGCTTTGTTCACACTACAGTGATGCATAACTGTTGTGCTCTGTGTTGGTCTCACTACATCACCTCTGTGATAAAATCTGATTTTAAACTACATCAGGTTTATGCAGAACTCTTCTTGGTGTTACTCTTATAGTTTGGCATCTGAATTTCTAGGATACTTCAGGAAGCTCAGTCAGTCTTACCTATTAGATTTAGATTTCTTGGGTTAGTTGACTCCTACTGTTGAAAACAATAAATACACGTAAGTTAACAAATGGATTGTTTAATTCTATTGCAAATACAAAGTACTGCACCATACCATTGTTATCTAGCCTTCATACAAGTTTTTTTTTTCTGATAAAGACCACGTGGTATTTATATAAGATGTATGTATTATATATATTTTTTTTAATTCTCTGTTTATGCCTCTTTGATATTATTCATTACAGCTATTACTAAGTTAGAAATCTTTGGTAGCTAGAGAAACAATGCCAGCATTGCTGATGTGGACAGAAGCTGTGACATCATAAACTTACTTTGTGTTCAAGTTCATGGAAGAAATGGAAAGTTCTATTACGATGTTCACAGAGCTTTTAACTTGTGAATAGATGCCTGTATAATCGCTTTGCAGTTGGGTTTCAGTAACGTTCTGCTGGCAGGTATCACAAAAATAATGTAGAGTCTAGTTAGAGTATTTTTATCTTAATGTTTTCTTTTATCTTCACCAGCATCAACAATTACTTTCGAGTTTCAGACTGAGTTACCTAGCAACAGTCAAGTATGTTTGCAGAGTAAGGTTGACTGGGTGAGTACTGAGTAAATACTAAATGATGAAGTTGATGAAAGAGTCTGTTCTGGAGTACCATAAATTGGAGGTCAGCTGATCCTTTATGTCAGCAAATGAAAAGGACGGGGTATTTCCCCAACTAGCAATGTCCTTGAATCTGTATGTTATAAACTAAAATCATTAGAAGTGTTTACAAAGAACTGAGGCTTTGAGGAGTGCCTCGATATTTGTGTAGTACCTAAAAAATACATCTTACAAATTACTTATGTAAGAGTCTTTTGAAAGTCTGTGTGGCTTTTGTTTCATCTTCACTGAATTTAAGAGAGAGCTCTTTTAAAGTACACAGATTCAGTCTTTCTTCACTCTGTGTAAAAAATAGTACTAGAAATATATGTACATATGAGTTAGCACAGGCAGAAATCAATTTGAGGCAGCAAACTCAGAAAACTAGGTATTTAAATTGTGTGTGTGTTCTAAGTTCAGTTTCGTTGGCTGTGCCGGACTGGGCTGTAAATGGGTTTAGCGTTCAAAAAACAGAAGAGCTCTAGTGCTTTACTGCCGCCAAATACTTGGTTTTAGGCATCTTACAAAATGTCTTTCAAACATGAAATTTGTTGTAGCTGTTTTCTGCAAGCTGAAGTTCATAGTATTCCACCTGCAGTGCTTAAAGTTCTGTAGTCTGAATTTGATTTTCTGTTGATTCTGCTTTGAATGTCCCTCAGAACATACTGGAAGTTTTGAATTTATTTTTTTTTTGGTAACGCCAAGTATCTGTTCCTTCATCTTTTGTTTTAGTGTGAGTTTAATAATCCTATTGTCCTTTTATGTATTGTATGAAGCTTCTGGAATCTGCCTTTGACTTTCTCTTTTCTTTCCTTTTTTCTGGGGTGTGTGTTAAGGTGTTGGCAGCCTATCCTATGAACTCTACAATTACTACTGCTACATATTTATCTTTGATCACAGGGAGGGAAATGAACAGTTATACTTGTCTCTTGAGCAGTGTGGATGTAGGAGAACAAACATTTAGAATAGTCCTGGGGGCTGCAGTGCAGTAGTACTGAATTTCAGTTTCATTAGTATTTGGCTACATGTAGCTACATATTGCATTTCTTTGATGATGGTAGAGTTTTTTTTGTTCTTTAATTTTAGCCTTTTCTCCAGCATAAGATACTGAGAAGGCTTTTAAATAATGCTCACTGTCAGCTGTTTTGTAGGTACTTCCAAATACTAGCTGATTAGTAAGTACTCTGTGAACTTGTTGCTTTTAGTTGACAGGCAGCACTAGCCTAGAGGCTGGCATAGCAGCCTCACAGAGTATTTTTCTTAGAAAGGACTGTGTAGTAGCCAGTTCTGAAGATACCAAGACCTGAATCTGATGACCCATTAAAGCATGATTGCATGCAAATTGGTGTCTTGCCAAACATTCTCCTGTGTTTTAAAAAACATCAGTGATCATCTGAGAAAGCTGTATGTTGTTATGCATTTGCTCTTTGGCTGCTGGTATGGTGAGATGTGATTCCCATTCCTAGAGCAAAATACATATTTCACTTCAAGAACCTGTTCTTCAAAATTATAATTGTATTAAAGCTGGTTTAAATCTTACTGCCTCTTTGGCAGGATAGTAGTAGTGCTCTGACTGTGCAGTCATAAATCTTTAATTTTCTTTATCCCTTTTCACCCTTCCCCCAGTGCATTTCCTTTTGCACAAGATAAAGGAGCACACCGCAAGGTACAAAGCAGGAATACGTTGATGTAACACTTCATATTACTAAATGGTCTTAAGTAGTACTGACCTGCTAAATATCAAAGAATAAATATTCAAGTTGGCGTAGAGTAGCATACAGGAAAATTAGGTTAGCTTTGGAAGGCTTGGTGAAACATGAAGTAAAAAACAAAGCAGATTGTATTTGCCGCTAACATTGATAGATTTTAGAAAAATAAACTGTAGAAATAAAATAAGCCAGCTCTGACAAATGAGGTACCTGAAGCAGTGAAGGAACTAGGAAGAATATGGCGACAGAATTCCCCAAGCTGCTTTACTCAGGGGTATTTTATGTGAATGCTTAAAGCTGTTTAGATACCTGCCAGGAAAACAAACAAACAAAAAAACCACATCATTATGGCACATCAGAAATGTTAACATTAACTCTGAGTAATCTAAAGAATAGTGAATTATGCCATCCAAGGAACTTATTATAGCCTAGAAAAATAGAGAAGATCTACTGCTGATAATGAGCTAGAAAAATAGAGAAGATCTACTGCTGATAATGAGCACAGTGACAGTGCTTGTGTAGAAGGTATTAGCCTTGATTCTAGGCAATTTCCAGTCAGTTTTCTAGTACAGAAGACATTTTATTAGTAAGACGTTAGCAATTTTTCTGCTTTACGAGGATTAACAGAATAAAACTGGTAGTTTCCACGCTGTTCTGTACTCAATTTATGAGTAGTCAGAACAGGTAACTGTGAATGAACTGATTTAAATTTAACAACAAAAAAATTTAGTTGAGACATGTAGCCTGTGGTAAATGTCCAGGTATTCATGTGTCACAGTGCATGTAGTATAGAAGTTTGGGCCTTCTCTACGGGTGCTGCTTGCAACAGATACTAGCTGTGAAACTGCCTTTTGCTTTCGTACAGTTTTATCAGACAAACTGATGTTCAGTGGGTGGCAGTGTCTGAGCATCTGGATGGGACTTCTTCTGGATCTTGTACAGTGAATAAAGCAAAGAATTCTTTTTATTCCTTTATGGTATGCAAATAATTTTTAAAGAAAAGATCTGGAGAGTGTTGAGTCCACTACCTCATATCTACTGGAGGTAGAGGAAAAAAAGGCTTGAAAAGCCTCCAACAGTCAGTATCAGTTCTAACTTGCTACTCCTTAAATACCGTTTTAAAATGATGCTGAGCTTCAGAAAGACATGCACTGCTCAAGGGGTATTCTTTATAGATGAATTCCATTCTTCAGAGATGTATTTCAGATGAGAACATGTTTGGGAGTGTTCTTGTGAGTGATACTCAAATATTTAAGTTTTGGGTTGAAAACCAAAAATACTATAAATCTCGATATTATAAAGCAGTTGGCAGAGTGATGTGAGGGGAGCGTGGTGCAGGAAGAAATACAAATTTGTTGTGGTGACGTCTCACGCATTGTTGTTAATTATGCATGCTTTTTTCTTGTATTAACACATTCCTTGAGAATGTATTAATACTCTTTCCTTTATTGTACTTGGGAAGGAGCTTCTTAATATCTAAGACTTGCCAAGACTGGTTGAATATTACAAATCAGTTAGAATTAGCAGTATGTCTCTCTATTAACTTATTCATCTGAAATTCCTAGATGTTTCAGATGTGTTTTTTTTTTCCCCCAGAAATTTTAGACAAATCAGGAAAAGATAACTGTCAACCACAGAAATGGGAGTATGAGTAGAGTGGTGATAAGCTGATATGCTAGAAATATTTTGCCATTTCACAATTCCTAGTCTCTGACTGCACTGCAGTCAGCACACCGTGAAAGCTAGGTAGTGCAGTTAAGGCACAAATGTTGACTGTTATCTCTGTCCAGAAAATGAGATTTGCTTTTGACAAATGTAGGTGTTGGAGAGAATGTGAAAGAATGTGTGTGTCCTTATTTGTGTGTAACCAATAGTAACAAATGTCCTACGGGTTCACGTGAAACCTCTCAGGCATTTTACATTAACACTATTCCTATTTACAGTTCTTTTCTGTGTATGGACAAGACCGTCATCTTTCATCCATTGGCTGTTATTAATAACTACAGTTCTGACCATGGTTTAATTTGTGCAAGTCTGTTTCCATAAAGAGGATAGTTATGAAATTATGAAAAGTAAAACAAAACAAACAAAACAACAACACCTGAATCCTCCTTTTTTTTCTTTTTTTTTTTTTTTTTTAATGTTCACAGAAAGTGTAAAAGGTCTAAGATCTTGGCAGCTTGTAAAAGAAAAAAAATATTAGAATGCTAAAACTCTGCTATAACTTCTTTTAACTAAGAAACCCAGAAACATATATCCTCATTTTAATATCTTGAACAACAAGCTTCGTAACTTGTTCGTGAAATATATTCAAAAAAAAAAAAAAGTTTACATAACTTTTTCTTTCCTGTTTTAGTTATCTGAAATGACTGAAATGAAGATCTTAACTCAAAATACGATGCCTCGTCAACCAAACCAGCATGAGTTAGAGACAAAAAAAGGTAAAATATTGCAAGCAGATCATTGTCAGATTTGTATTTTCTGGGTGGAAGATAAAGGAACTTTGCTGCATATTATTTTTTTCGGATTTGAGAGTTTGTCTTCCTTCTATACCACAATATGTGAATGTTATGAAACTTGACTGTTTTTCATGTGACATTCCAGAGTAAGTGTAAAACTTGGCCATAACTGAGGTGGGAACCCTCCACTGGTAGACTTGCTTGTGTATAAAGATGTGTCTGGGCAATGTTTTGTGAGTTCCTGTCTTGTAAAAATTGAGTGTAAACATTTTTTCATGCAAGTCCTGGTTTTGTATAAGTTGCTTGTGTGTGTGGAAGTACAGGCCTGATCTGCATCCTCTGACCTTGCAGGGGGTCAGTCCTCTGCTGTTGCAGCAGTCATGGCATACAATCTTTAAGATTATTGCATGCAGGTAATTTAAGAATTTAAGAGTTTGGCTTCTTCCTGCTCTTACTGCAGTGCTTCTGAAGTACTAATATTCTGATGGCTAGAAATCACTTTCTTCCATGATTTAGTCCCTTCGAGTTTGTTCTTTTGTCAACACTGTCCTTAAGGTTTGTTCCTCTTGCTTTCAGAGTGACTCTTTTCTTTCTGTACTGCTTGTCATTCAGTAGTCATAAAACATATATTTTTTTTTCTTGGTCACGGTTTGGTAGGATAAAGCCAAACATTTACTTTTTTTTTACATTAAGTAATATTCTTAGATTCCAAAATTATTCTCACAGCTGTCCTCTGCACCATTTGCTGCTTAATTCTTCATTCTTAAACATACCACAGGAACTGAGATAGTGATCCATATTAGGTCATCAATTCACTGAGATAATTTTTTCTGTGAATGTATGCACATAAACAGGCATCTAAATTCGTCACCTGTAATCTACAATCCTTCAACCCGGAGACTTAGTTTGTTCTGTTGCTCTTAAGAATTTAAAGAATTACGTTAAATTTTACTGAGTCTTTCTTGTATTTCCTCAGTCTGAGTTTATTGTCAACCAGGTTCTTGAACTGTAATTCTCCACTGATGTGTGTTCCTGACTTGAAGGTAAAGTTATTTCTTTTGATCCTGGTAAATAACATTACCTGCTCTTTAGATCTAACTTGAATCATGGAATCATAAAATCATAAATTATCCCAGGTTGGAAGTGACCCACCAGGATCATCGAGCCCAACTCCTGTCACTGTCCCCAGAGAGCAGAGCTCAGCGCCTGCCCCTCCGCTCCCCTCGTGAGGGAGCTGCAGGCCGCCGTGAGGCCTCCCCTCAGCCTGCTCTGCTCTGGGCTGAGCAAACCAAGGGACCTCAGCTGCTCTTCTTAAATCTTCGCCTCCAGAACTTTCACCATCTTTGTAGCCCTCCTTTGGATGCTCTTTAATAGCTTTATATTCTTATATTGTGGTACCCGAGACCGTACAGTTCTGTGCTGGACTTTGCAACTTCTGTCTGTTGGTGCAGGCTTTCTGATCCTTTCCTGTTGATTTTGCTTGTGTGTAGAGACTATTTTGTTTTACAAAATCTTAATTTGTTTCTCATCAGATCCTGGTCTTTATAAGCCATCACTTTTTCAATCTTTTGTTAATTGTCATCCATTCTTTCAGCGTAACACAACTTTAGAGGTCGTCTTGTTCAGCTACTGCCTATAAATGTCTCCTCATTTCTTTTTTCTTTTTTTTTTTTCCCCTCTCCTGCATCACAGTGTGTAATTTCCACTGGAACTCAATTTTTACAGAGTTTTACATCTTAGCTGTACCTATAGTTGTCACCTAGGACAAGAAGTGAAGTTTGTCCATTTCTTGCCTCATTTCTTTCTTTTTCTGCTCTTTTTAAAGAGTATCTGCTTAAAAAATGGACCATGGGTAGATATACCTGAGGCTGTGCTAGAGATAGTGCTACAGACTCGAGTTCTAACATGCTCATTCTAAGCAAAGCCCTTAACTGTTGTTGAGTCTGTAAAACTCTCAGAACTATTTCACTGGTACAAATTTGTTTGCCAGTTTATGTATGGCAGATTTCATATTTTTTTTTTAGTTGTTGAAAGACAACCATGTAAAAGCTCCAAGAAGAGAGTGACTCGTTTTTTTTTACGTGTCTCACAGAAACATTGGCCACTTTGGTGTAAGTTACAAAGAGACTTATGGAGATTGTCTTCTAGGGCTTAAAGGCCAACTTGTGGTTAATTATAACAAGCTATAGGGAGTCTGTCTGTAGCATAAAATTGGGTTCACTTTTTTTTGTTCATTTGTATTAAAGCAACAAACCTTTATTAGCTTGGAGTAGTCCTCCTGATTAACTAAGGCAATTTAATAGAATTAAGAGTGAGATGCTCTGTAATTTACTACAGATGTCCAGTGTCAGACTTAAATTAATACTGCTTTTAGTACTGATTTTTACATGCATACAGCATTTCCACCCTTTTAATAAAAAGCCAGATCAGTTATCTGAATTCCAAACTTGAATGCATTAAACATCAACATTGAACTTAATTATGTATTCACAGAAAGGATCAAATACAGCAGAGATTTCCTTCTGGAGCTGTCAAGTGTTTCACTCTCTCAGAAGAAGCCAGAGTTTCTGCCAGATCATCCAATTGTACTTGAAAAACCAGTAAGTGTGTTTTTCCAGTTAAATGAAGTTATGAAAAAACAGTCGTGGAGGTTTTCACTAGCCATTTCTTATCTTATTAAGTCTTATCTTACTGTTTGCAAGGTCTGCTTTTAAACTTTTTACTCTGCGTTGTGTTGTATGCGTGTAAGCCCCACCTGCATATGCCAGTTTATCATACAGATAAAAATAACTGCGTTCTCTGATTCTACTCTGCTGCAAATGGGGATGTAAATTATAAACCATTATTAGCCTGGATTTTGTTACGTAACAGCATGAAGTGTATCACTTAGGTATCATTCTTGGTGTCTTCAGCACAAGCTATGGGTAGATGAACAGGAAGCCAAAGTGACATGGTAATAAGCATTTATGACATTCTGTATAAACGTTTTTTCATTATCCTGTTTTTATAATTTTGATGTGCTATTTTAATAGAAAACTCTTTTCAACTTGTAGTTATTAGAAATATTGATATGTAGAAATATTGATACTGTCTTTCTTTAGTTGGTCCTTTTCTTTTATTCTGAAACAGCCAAGTCGTCTTCAGATCCTGGTTTCTGGTGGTCTCCATGTACAATGTTAAGACTTTAGGTGTCAAGGCAGTTGCTATTGCAGCTACATTTTGTCTTTTTTTTCCCTCCTTTTGCCTGACATAGCACATACCGGTAATTGTTCTCCTTGTAAAGTATTTTATTTTTTGTGGGTGTTTGTTGTACAGTTTTCCTATGTACATTGTATACAGTGTCACTAGTCTGGGTCAGAATTTTCTTTTTCCCCCTTCAATTTCATTTAAGGAAGTGGTCTAGGCATTAAATAAATCTTGTTAGAATTCCTGTTGCCATATACTGAAATAATTTTTTGATGCATGTGCCCTACCCAACTAGTCACTTTCTATTAAAAATTTTGAAGTACTTGGGGATGTGAAGTTGTTCTGTATGGGAATCCAGGTATAAGAACCTGAACAGAACAGAAGCTGAACTTATTTGAGGAATACCTTTACTCTGCCTGTTGTGAGTTAAACACCAGTTGGCAGTAAAACATCGCACAGCTGCTTGCTCACTGCTTCCCAGTGAAATGGGAAGGGCAAAAGAATTGGAAGGGAAAAAGTGAGAAAATTCATGGGTTGAGATAAAGGCAGTTTGCTATGTAAAGCCAAAGCTGCGAGCACAAACAAAACAAAGAATTTATTCACTACTTCCCATCAGCAGGCAGATGTTTAGCTATTTCCAGGAAAGGGCTTCTTCATGCATAATGGTTATTTAGGAAGACAGACGCCATCGCTCTGAATGTGTCCGTCCATGTACCTGTGCCCCTCTCCTACCAGCCTTGCTGAACGTGACATCATATGGTAGGGAATATCCCTTTGGCCAGGTTGGGGCTCTTGTGCTGGATGAGCCCTCTGCCAACTTCTTGTGCGCCCTCAGCATACTTGTGGGGTGGCAGGGTGAAAAACAGAGGGCCATGACAGTGTGTAAGCATTGCTCAGCAATAGCTTTAACAACCACGTGCGTTAAATGTGTTTGGTCACAAATCCAAACCAGCACTGTACCAGCTACTATGAAGAAAGTTGACTCTCTCCCAGCCAAAACCAGTACGTCTGTCAGCTAATAGATCCTACTTGAAGGTTTCAGAGGTTAGTGTGAAAAGGTGCACGCTGAACTTTAAAAATGAGGAGTAATAAAACACGTTTCAAAATTAGAAGAAAAAAATAAGCAAACATTTTATGGGACAGGCAAAGAACTGCATTATTTCCTCTTCTGTGTCGACTGCTTCTATTGATAAACAGTGATAAGACTTTCATGAAATACAAAATTGATTTTTCAGCATGGAAATAGAAGAGACTTTGGTCTGATCAGAGTGTGGGAATCATTGGTGTGAAGACCCCCTTAAAACAGTGACACTGAATAAGCAATTTTTCTATCCAAGAGGGGATTTATCTCAAATAAGAATACTCAGAGCCCAATATCCCATAAACAGATTGAGCCTGTTAAAGATTTTTCTTATGGCTTCTTAAAATGTATGAATGGGAGAAAAGCATTTCATACTTCTCGACCACGTAATCTGAGAAAGTACCTGGAATTGAAGAAGTAAAGATAAATTCAAAACTATTTTAGCCAGTAAAGTGAAGGAATTTAGTCAGTGATTTCAGGCTCCTTCTCATGCAAAAGAAAGCTGTGTGAAAGCTGTCTCTCACTTTAGATCTTACAGAATGTCTAAGTCTAAATATTTGTATTTTTAAGTTCCCATTAGTTTAAAAAAAATAAAATCTTACTCATAACATTTGTGATTTCTAGAAGGATAGGAGAGATACAGACTGATTTTAAGGACATCCTGTAAAGGAGTGCACTGCAAGACAATTTACTTAAGCTGAACAGTAAATGGTGTTCAATTATTTCATTATCCGTCTTTGGCCCTCTTCACTTGAGTTTCCTTCATGCAGCAGACCCTGTCATTACATGCGAAAATTCCCTAGTGTTGATTAATCCCACAGCACCCATTTTTCTACATAGAAACCAGAGGGATCGATGAGATGCATGTATAAATTAAAAAAATGTTTAAAAGGGGCAGAAGGAGCCCTCCGAGTACCTGATGAAAAACATGCAATACTGCAGCATGTCAGTAGCTTGTATTTCAGGAGCCCGTGGCTATCAAGAGTTTCCTGCTGAATTGAATAGTTAAATGGCTTTTACCCATCTTAAAACTTTTGGCTCTGAGGTCGTGACTGAAGTATATGCCCATTTATAAGTGAAGGCCATAATTACAGATGGAGGAAGCTTCCTAGAGTGACTTTTACAAGGGAGATGTGTTGTTACAGTTTGTTACCTGTGGGTTGCGTTTGTCCCTAAAGGCACTGTCTTTTTTTGAGAAATAGGATCAGCCCTACATGTACATAGCTCAGCATCTGAGCTGTATTGACATTACTGTGTTGACAAATTATGCCAGGAAGATTTCAGATCAAGTCTCCACTGCTAATGGAAGTAGAACAGTTTGAATGCCCCACCCCTGGAATTGTTTGTGGCCAGGCTGGATGGGGCCCTGGGCAACCTGATCTAGTGGGAGGTGTTCCTGCCCGTGGCAGGGAAGTTGGAATTAGGTGATCTTTAAGATCCTTTCCAATCTAAGCCATTCTATGAATTAATCTGAAAAATACCAAGTTGTTAAATGTACATGGGGTAGAAAAGGCTTATGAAAGTCGACTCATGGAAACTTGGCTGAAATGATCTCTTATTGCTGAAGTAACTTGAGGGTTTGTTTGTCTTGCAGGAAAACAGCAACCCTCTTGTTGACGTATGCAAGAAGTGACAGGTAGTTTGGAAGATGAGAAATCTTGTCAGTGAAGGAGCTGCATACAATGTAGAAATTCAAGATTCTTAAAGGTGCCTAGAGATGAAAAGGGGACCTTACAAAATCTGTGGAAATGCCTGTTCCTATCTGTAATTCCCAGAATGCTCTAAAAGGCAAACTACTTTGTAGTACCTGAGATGGTAATACAGTTGCAGTGAAAATAAATTATTTTACAATTTGGTGCGACAGAATTTTTTTTTCTGCATTTGTGTTATGCGGCTATATGGTTTGTCTGACCATAAACTTTAAACCAGTACTTGACTGAGGCTTCTTGCTTGCTCTTGACTTCCTTTCTTACCAGTAATAATGGAACAACAAATACTGCGTTATATCTCATATGTGTTAGGATATGTAGCTTTCTTTCTTTTTTTTTTTTGTCAGAACTTCAGTTGCTTTCACTCTTCACTTGAAATCTCCCTCTTGACAGAGGACATGCCTTACTATTCTGTGGATGCACACAGTCTTTCAAGGTACACAGTATCTTGTTGCTAAGAGTTTACCTAAAATGAGAACTCTTCTTACCACAGGTCAGAACAGGGGAACTGTCTAAGCATTGTGTTTCTTGAAGCTCGTTGTAAATAATTGCCCAGTGTTCTTGACTTTTCAAAGAGGAAGCAATGGGTACCATTGAGGAACAAGACAGGTTTTCATCACTTGTGTCAGTAAAGTGCATACCAGAACATATTTTTGTTCAATTAGAATAGTATTTAAAAGTGAAAGCACTAGTTTATTTCTTTACAGCACCTTTCAGTTAACAAGCATCAATAATTGTTATTTTGTGCAAATGTAGTCATCTTCAAAACCTGCATTCAGACCTGCAGTAACATACTTTGGGTGGTGAAGGCAATTTTTAAACTTCAGTGGCAAATGGAAGCTAAATCAGACTATGTTGGATATTAACTGCAAGAGTGCAGAAAACTTTCGAGTTGACTTTGATAGACCCTTGATTTTTTCCTAAAACTATGGAATTTAGGTAATAAACTAGTTTTTTTTTTTAATTATATATAAATATATTTAGCAGGAATTGTTAATTAAAATAAGCTTGCAAGTATATTCTGTTTGTGTATTGTTTGCAAGTGTGCTGGTTTAATACCAGCAGGTAGCTGAGCTCCACCACACTGCTTTCACTCCACCTCCTCAAAAGGACAAGGATAGGAAATATAATGAAAAAAAGCTCGTTGGTTGAGATAAGGGCAGGGAGATGACTCACCAATTATTGTCACAGGCAAAAGAGCATAGGAAGATTAATGTAATTTACTATGTATTGATAGCATACTAGAACAGTGAGAAGTAAAAGCAATTTCAAAACAACTTCCCCCCCATTCGCCCTCTTCTACGTCTTCCCCACGAGCAGGTGGCACAGGGGAATGGGGAACGGGGGCTGCGGTCAGTCCCTGACGCTTCATCTCCGCTGCTCCTTCACGGTCCCTCTCTGCCCCTGCTCCCCGTGGGGTCCCTCCCACAGGATGCTGTCCTTCCCTAACTGAGCCTGTGGGGGCTGCCCACAGGCAGCAGCTCTTCAAGAACTGCTCCCACACGGCTCCGTACCACGGGGTCCATCCCCCAGGAGCAAACTGCTCCAGCACGGGTCCCCCACGGGCGGCAGCTCCCCCCAGACCCCCTGCTCCTGCGTGGGCTCCTCTCCACGGGCTGCAGCTCCGGCCCGGGGCCTGCTCCTGCGGGGGCTCTCCATGGGCCGCAGCCTCCTCCAGGCCACATCCACCTGCTCCACCGGGGGCTCCTCCACGGGCTGCAGCGTGGAGATCTGCTCCGTGTGGGACCCGTGGGCTGCAGGGGGACAGCCTGCTCCACCAGGGGCCTCCCTCTGCTGTTGCACAGCAGTTTTTTTGTTTTTGTTTTTTCCCCCTTTCTTCAATCTTCTCTCCCAGAGGCCCAAGCAGCATCACTCCCTGGTTTGGTTTGGCTCTGGCCAGCAGCAGGTCCATTTTGGAGCCGTCTTGAGCTGGCTCTGATCTGACCTGGGGCAGCTGCTGGGCTCTGCTCACAGAGGCCACCCCTGCAGCACCGCTGCTACCAGAACCTATCAGGTAAACCTGATAGGGTAAGCAGTGTTACAAAGAATGATTGTTTGTTTGTTTTTAATCACTGGTAGTTTTTTGTAGTCCTGTGGGTCTTTTTCCCCAGTATGCGTTGAAGGCAATTTCTGTCTGTTGCTCTCTCAAAACTCTTAAATGACAGAAACTTTTCAAACTTGTTCTTGTGAATGATTCATTTGAGTGTTAGCAAGCAAATGGAGACTTTCTATTAGGAGGACTTGTGGCCTACTTGAATGTCTTTCTCTCTTCCAGCACCTGTTTGACACGAAGCTCCAAGGAGATAATTTCTTACAACAGAAAAGTAAAACCATGACAAACCTGACTGTACCGTGTTAGTTTTCACTTAACAAATAAGCTTGCAGCAGTATTAGACATCGCTGCATTTCCTTTGTTGCTAGATCAGTAGTGACAAGAAACCATGCAGTACACTGGGCTGACATTATGGCATAGTATATAAGTCAGCCAGACCTTCAGGAAAATGAGTAGTTTTAATTTTACTTTGCTACAGAGGAGAAAGATTTAAACTCATCAATGATCTGTCATTTCAGAGTGTACTGCGGCTATTGGGGTGCCTTTTCAGGATAAGCAAATCTGTTGTTGGATCACATAGTATCTCTGTACGTAAGAGTGTCTGTGTCATTAAAGCAACCAGTGATGGAAAAGAAAGCTGCAGCTGATACTAATTCAGTATGGGAAAGCTTTGGACTCAGAAACATTTACTTTTGCTGCGATGCTGTAAGATTTAAAGCTGAAATTTGGATCAAATGCGCACACTTAAGTTTAAGTGTGTAGCCATCACTCTCTGACACCCACGTTTGCTCAGAGAACCAGGCTGCATTGACTTTGTTGCCCAAGGGTTTGATTCAGTTGCCTAAAGGCAGACATCTATGCCTTGTGAGTCTTGTAGAATAGCTGAAGGAGCACCATGGGGCTGGAGTAAATGACACACAGCCTATAGGAAACTTGTGTCCTTCTCAGCTAAGAGCTGGAGGCAAGGTGGGATTCCCAACCTCGTGCACGAGATGCTTTTGTTTAGGCAATCATTTTTAACTCAGAACACCACTGATAAGATGCCTTGGTTACATGCAAGTACCTAAGTGTGACACCTTTCTGAATTTTGGGCTCAGTCCAGTCCACAGCTTCTAGATTACAGAACCATAGTGCAATGAAGATTGCTTGTTTTTAGTCTAAGTTCCCGAGTTTTAATTGCATGTGTCAGCATGATATCTGAGGTGAAACAAAAATGGAGAAACACTACAGGGAAGAAGATATTTTATTGAATGTGACTTTCGAGTTATTTTTGGGTACTGTTTGTAACCAGGGACTGCTAGATGAGTGGAGAGAGTGGTCTTTTAGTGTGTAGAGCTTGCCAACCTGTCGCGGAGGTGTGAGATTGGCATCTGAGCAGTACACACGCCACCCTGCCCAGGAAGGAAAAGTAAGAAGTGACAGGTACAAAGGGACAACAGCAAGTCTCGTTAGGGAAGAAAACATTTCTGCTTCCAGGATTGTGGTTGTGTATGCTGTAGTAGCAGTTTCTCTAATGACTTCTCAGTGAAATGCTAGTGTTAGGAGCTGATCTAACAGAAGGATTTGCTGAATGCTCAAGACATTAGGTTCAAAGCACATCAGCTGTGACACATTACGTCTGCAGATCCAAAGCAGCCTGGCAGACAGGCACACATTTGCTCTTGCGAGGAAGGGGAGAGAACAGGGGCAATAGGGGCTGTTAAGAGAAAATGGCATTGCCTTGGTTTGTATCAGGCAGTAAATTTCCCGAATGAGTGAAGTTCTGTATTAACACAGAAAGTTGTCCCTACGTTTATTCTCCTAATTAATGACTTACAGCTTCTCTGAAGCATCAGGCATTTATGAAAATATGTGTTCAAGTTTATGCCTGTTTCTTCTGTAAAAGGAGAAAACAACATCATTAAGTAACAATTGTTTATTAATATAAGACTGAAAGTATTCACAAATACTTGGTCACGCCAATCAAGATGCACTTTTCTGTGATAGCTTGTCTGGACTAAATGTACACCGTAAACAGTTTAGCATAGTTGTCTTATTTAAGCTTTTACAATGCATTATTTCACTGAACTAGCCACAGCAACAGAAGGCAATAAACATGTTATTCTCCCCATTTTAAAATGGAAAAGATCGCATCCATAATATTGAGCAGTATCACATGATAAATCTCTAACCTAGCACACCTGTATACTGCTAAATTGATGTTATTGTAATGAAAAACACAACACGACATTACTTGGAGCCACAGCTTCTAGTTGTTGTTGAGGACCCACCACGATGCTGAAAGGGAGAAGAGTTCATTTATTTGTTTCCATAAGCAGTATTTCTTTTTCTACCTCAAGTAAAAATCCTAAATAGCTATAATGTATATGTTGCTGCTGGTTTAAAGAAATGTTCATTATATATGCAACGCTATGAAAACTGTATACTTTCAGGGACAAAACCTCTCCATACAGGGGAAGAATAGATTGGCCTGAAGCGACTTGGTCAATTAACAGGTGTGCAGGTGATTATAATAGGTCATGGTTTCTATTAACTGATAGTAAGCAAATTTCCTTTAGGATCTAATAGTCCTGAAACCACACGTCTTCCTGAGTCATTCTTAGCCAGGTAAGTATTCATTAGGATTAATCAGAGGAGTGAAGACTCAGGTTGTAGCTTTTGTTGAGTCAGATTCAGATTGTGATATAGAACTGGATCAGTTCTTACTTACCCAGATGTGTGAAAAGGCATAGTTGCATCTGACCTAGAGTAAATCTGTTTGTAGAATAGTCTATCTATGTACTCATTGAACAGATTGCTTTGTTTTTTCTTCCTGATTTTACGATGATACCGGTTTACTGTGTCTAAAACTCTTCCATAAAACCCACCTGTAGCATTGCAGCCAGCATTTGTTGCTTCACAAACACATTCTGACTGTCACATACAAATATGTTTTGTATAGCTCATGTATGGGAAATACTTCCCCCCCCCCAAAAAAAACCACACAACAAACAAACAAGCCAGCACAACCACCAAACAAACAAACAAAAATATCCTACAGATATCCACACAGACTTCTACATTATAGATAATCTACAAAACTGTGAAAACAGCCGTGAGCACATCACTCTGCGCTGCGCCACCCCGTAAGGAGCCAAGGTTGGGAGATGGCGTTTCTATGGCAACTGGCAGGATGCAGAGCTGGGGACCGAAATCCTTCTTAGCGGGCAGGGGGGATGCTCTAAGGAGCGTTTTGAATCCAATTTCAGACACTCCTGTATTTAGTCATTTATAAATGGTGGTTACATTTTATTTTGTATTAATCGTATTTTCCCTAGCGGTAAGCAAACCACTCCTGGTCATACCCAGTCTGGTTCTTGGACACAAAGATGTGGGAAAGTGCTGCATTTTTTCCTACAGCCAAGTTTCTCTTAAATCCAGCAATTTCCCACTAAGACATAAGATTTGAAGGGATTCTTGGTTCATTAAGTGCAACCCCTTAGTACTGCAGGAATCCCTGACATAACTGCAGGCTCATGAATTCTGAAAATTTCTTGTCTGCCTTTTTTTTTTTTTTTTAAATATATATATTTAAGGGAGCCTCAGGTATAGGACTAGGTATTTTTATTTTTAATTATGTGGATTTTTATTATTTTCAATTTAGGCTGTAGTCAGACATATTGGAAATCAGGGCCCTGCACTGTCTCTCTTAGCTATCATCTCTCTGAAAAGGAAGATGCTGTGTGCTCATTGGTTTGCATTAGAAATAATAATCTGGAATCTTTAGCACCCTGCTTTTCCAAATTAGGTGGTTTTTTTTCTGTTCCTTTTGTTTTGTTCTGTTTTTCTCACCATGCTTTATGATAGCAGGAAAAATGTACAGTAAATTGGTTACTAAGTATCAATTATTAACAACTAAGGCTCCCTTCTATCACTGTAAATACAATTAAACTGAGTCTTTATCAGGAGACATTTTTTTGCCTGAAAATCTTTAATTGGGTCTATTTACTATTCACAAATAGTATTGGATATTCTAGATGTTTTCTTAAATAGAATGTGCAATTGTAATACTTTGCACTGTATGAAATAAAACATTGTGGGTTTTATTCTTGCTCTTGCATTTTGTCTCTCCACCTAAAATAATAATAATAATAATTTAAAAAAAATTTGTAGTCCCTTTCTCTTCCATATTTTACAAAAGCAGAGCTAACTAAGGGTACTGTTATGCAGTAGACGTGCACAAGGAACACACTAATATAACAGAACTCTTCATATACAATAAATAAAATATTGTGAAAAAACGGTGTTTACCAGGGACTAGCATTGTTGTAATGAGCTCTGGAGTTTCCAAGAAGTCCACGTTACTTCTCTGGAATGTCTTGCTGTAATTCGTTTGAAGGTGGCTAAATCATTGTAAAAATGAGAATATATCAAGTTTTAATGGACTAAATATGCGCACCAGATTGGTTACAATTCATGCCATAAGAGAGGTTTTGTGTTTCAAAACTTAGACAGTGACGACAGTGGGAGAGGAGACCATCTTATAGATAATGCAAGAATATGTCATTCTTGCATGTTATGTTAAATACGTATTTTTTTCTGTACTGTTAACTGTTACTCTAATGCTCACCTCTTGGTTGTGACCCAGTATAGCAGTCCTTATTCCAAATGTGTTGACCTGTGTTACTGGAGTTCTTCGGTCTTTCTGACAGTAAACTTACCTGCCTGGCTGTGCTCAGAAGGGAAGATACTAAGGCTTCTCCATCTGCTTTCAGAACAGTTTCTGCCTACAGATTTAGGACCTTAGGGTTGTTTTTTATTTTTAATATTAGTTATGGAAAATCTTTTTGTCTCCGCTCATTTTCTTAGCTATCTGCCTGCTGCAGGCTAGAAATCAGCTGGTAAGATTTTAGATCACCACAACTTAATCCTTCAGGCCCCAAAGAGACATTTTGGGAATCTGTCTGATGAGATTTTGTGCTGTGGGTTTGGGAGACCTTGGCAGAGCTCCCCATGACTGCTCACATGCTCACGTGTGTTGCAGGGTGGTGATGCACCTCCTCTCTCCTTCGTTGGCCCCCGTTGCATCCTGCGTTATCACCACTGAACTATGCTGAAGTTGTTTCCCTACTCGTCTCTGATCAGCTACTACCCATGTGATGCTGTACCTTTCTCTATACACTTTCAGACTTTTTCAGTCTGGAACTGGCTGCGTCTCTCTGCTGTTTTTGTCTATGACCTACAGTATAATAGAAATTAAAGTTTTTTTTCCTTTTTTTTTTTCCTGAAGTATTATATATTTAGCAAGAGATTGATTAGCAGTAGTTAATTCATATTCAGTTCTTTTACACAATTGCTCTCTAACCTTCAAAACCTTCTCTCTCCCTCTAAACCAAACCAAACGAAACAAAACCCACACAACTTACCTATTCCAGGCATTGCTGTTCTCCCAGAACTCATAGACAATGAAGCGGGAATCATTTGGAAGTTTCTGTATGGAAACACTAGGAAATGGAGGGCAGAACGGATTGAGTCAAGTGTAACAGAGCTATTGCACATATGCATCTTTTCCCACATGCCTTAAGAGTATGAATCAAATACAGGGATTTTTGAAAGAAAACAACAACAAAACAACAATTGAACATTGCATGAATTTTGAGAAGAAAACTGCAAATTATCTGAGCTTTTTTTTTTTTTTAAAAAAAAAGCTATGAGATTTTAAAGGGTGCTTTCATGGCTTTTTATTTATTAACTTTTAATCCCAGTAACTTTTATGATGGACTCATTTATGAAGCTCATTTTTCATATTGCTCCATTAGTTAGTGTCATTTATCCGAAGCAATGCCAATCAGTAATACAGAAAATTAATCAGACTACTGTGGTTCAAAGCAAATCAACTAATACAGCACGTTGCACATAGAGAACAGCTCAAGGATGTTTACAGAGTGACTTGTGCTCCGTCACTGAGGATTTACTTCATGAAAAGTCTGCCCTGTTCTGTGAGAGGTACCCTAGGTGCTTTGGAAGCAAATAGCAGCAGAGCATAAAGACAGGTCGATGTCTTTGGAAGATAAGCTTTGAAAATAATAACTCTTGCTATTATTTACTTGTTTTTATGCTATTCAGGTTATTTATCATGAGTAAAAGGTGACCCATGAAATACTTCTCATCCTCTACACAGAATCATCCTGCTTATTATCCTGAGCATATCAGCTTCGTAACGTGTAGGGTAATTATGCAGTTGGGTACTCAAAGTGGTGTTTAGCTGTATAGCACAAAAAGCATACATATGTATTTCTCTGAGTACCCGAGATTTCTCTGATCTTGCTACTGATGTGCTTGAAAACTGGTCTCTGATTACGTTTAGCACCATAATAGGTAATGAGTTTATAGGACTGACTAGATTTCTCCTGCTATATGCAAAAGTACATTGTAAAATATCAAAAATTATCAAGAACTGTTGGGGAAAAAAAAATCATGTCAAAGGCATAAACTGAAAACCATCCGGTAGGTGGCATTGCAGACTTACCAACTGCCTGTAAACGTAGGAAGGAAAGTTAAGTTTTTGCCATCGTTTGTTACGTTGCATTCTGAAGTGGTGTAAGCTCTGTCCCTGACAGGTCTGCATTACTGCAGCGTTTTGTTGGATGTTCAGAAGGAAAACATTTGTTCTTCCAGGTTACTTTTCTTTTTCTGGTTTGTATGAACACTACTGATATGATCACCGTAAGTGTGATGATCTTGTAGCAATAAGGCTCATAAATTAGGGATGTGGCAGGCAGCCGCTGAAGCCTTTGAATATATAGGAACCATATTGTGTACACACTATAAAAATATCTATTTCATAGTGGTCTACATAGTCATAGTGGTACACATAGTGGTAATGTGTATGTTAGTAGCTTTCTCAAGTCTGTTAAATTTAGAAATTCAGTACAGTGGTGAGTCACTGAAACTTATTCTTAACTCAGTTCTAATGTCTTAGTTCATTCTTAAAGGAACAAAGCAAAAATACACTTTGTTTTAATGAAAATTTTGCTTTTTTATTTTTTTTTTCATTCTTTATTACGAATGATTTTTTATTTTACTTTATTTTTAATGACAACTTAAGGGAAAGATTTTCAAAGCTTCCAAGCAAAGAAGTGGCAAGCAAGTTGCTACGTTGCTCGCTTACCAGGTGAGCACAAATGCTGGATGGCAAATGAGTTTTCCAGTAAATGCGAACACCCTAGGAGCTTCCAGAAGCTGTGAACGGGTGACCTGCAGAGCCTTTAAAAATTTTGTAGTGTATTTGGGGTATCCTGTATGGCGTTGGCAGGGGGGTTGTGCATGGAAGCGGGAATGCATTTTTTTCACACCAAGATTCAATTTTTATTACATTCATTGGATTTTGTGCGACTGCTGATAGTTCACACATCTACTTTGACATCTCTTTCTGATTTTTTGGTGTCTTTGAAAAGTTCTATCTTAATACACATGCATAACCAGCCAGAAAAGAAGATACTACAGGTTCTTCATTAATAATCCGTCTCCGCTTAGAGGTTATTCAAGAAAATAGATTATATACCTGTGTTTGGCCCCAGGACAATAGCATTGTACTTACTGCAAGCAGCCGCCCTGAGCAGAGGCAGACTCCACGTACTGCTTCAGAGCAAGACGGAACTCCTCGATTTCCTCTTCTACTACGGACATTTGACGTTGAACAATCATTATGTGCTGGTGCAAAAAAAAATAAAATAAATAAAAATAAAATATTGCCATATCGTCCTATGAACTCCCTATACTTTAAATGAAAAGTCTAGTGTAAAACAACAGAAAATGGGATCATCGAAGAGAACCCACAGAAGTTCCTTTGACGTTTGCATTCCCTGTTTTAGCTCTAAAATAGAGAAGGAGAATTGCTTGTGGGAGTGGCTTTTACACCTAGACAAAGAAAAGAAACATCCCAAATAAGTGTCCACCCTAGAAAAATTGAGAGTTGTCTGAACCCTGGGTGCCAGGGTTGGAAGAGTGCAAAGCAAACGCTGATCTTTGGGATATCCAGTAAAAAGGTCAACGTGTGGATGAATCTGTACACAGGCAGGTGTGAAGTATAAGATAACAAATTCCCATAACCTGAACTGGATGCAGTGAGATGTTTCATTGAGGTGCTCTTGTAGCCTTTTACATTTCAGACCTCTGACTGAATAATATGCCTAAGGTAGCTCGTGCCAGATGATGAATAGAGAGGTTTTCTTTCTCCACCTTTCTGTAAAAAGGAATAATCTTCATAAACACTAGGCAGTACACAAGACCTATTTATTTTGAACTAGTGTGATTATTATTTGGCTGTCGTAAGTAGTTTACACACTGATTCAGCCACTGAAGCTTGTCAACTTTACTAATGAAGTATGTAAAGAAAGTCCATGTGCTTCCTAATTAGCACATCTTGACCTTTTGCACACATTTTGACTCGTTTCTGCTTTGATTTTCAATACTGTTGTCTCACGGATTTCACAAGCAACCTGTCTAACAATATTGTATAATCTCTTTTGGTTCTGAAATCTCAAAAATATTCAAATACATTAGCGCTCCTATATTCAGGGCTTTGAACCTAACAAAATGCAAATCAAATGCATTTGAAAAAATAAAATAGATGATCCATAAAATTCTTTATTTTATCACAGAGTTACAAAGTTGTGGGGTCTTCTCCTTGGAGCCCTTCAGAAGCCGCCTGGACGTGGTGCTGGGCACCCTGCTCTGGGTGTCCCTGCTTGGGCACGGGTGGCACCGGGTGGCTCCAGAGGGCCCTGCCAGCCTCAGTCACTCTGGGACTTTGTGTTTATTGCTTTATGCTGGATGCTCTCCCGTCTTTCTTGATAAGGTTTCCTATGTCAGATTTGGCAGGAAGGGAGACTGTACTGTATCTGAAATATGTACGTAGTGTTAGATGATCAGGAGCAGAGAAACTAAAACCTCATAGACTCTTTTGCCAAATCTGATAAATCTTGCCAATGATGCCTTTTTCCTTTTAACAGAAGCTGAGTTTTTGTCTGAGTGTATTCTCTGAAAATAATATAAAAAACAGTATAAGATTTTTGCATGGGTATTTTAAATTTTATTGTGTTGCCTCTTACACAATGTATTCTGCTGACTAAAATGGATTCTTTTTCAACAGAGATAAGTTGAGATTGTCATGTTAATACCTGGCATTGAAAATCAAACGTTTATTATCTTGAAGAACACTTACAGATCTTGCATTTTCTTCCAAAACTTCTTCTTCAAATGGCTCAAGCTTTAAGTCCTTTCAGGCAGATAAAAAGAAAAAAAAAAAGTGTAAGTGCAATGCTGCAATACTACAGATGTATTCTGGTCTTAGCTTTTAACAAACTATTCCAATACTTGGCTTCTGTTATATTTCCAGAAATTATAATTCAATTCCTTCTTTATTAGCTGTAAGCCAAACACAAGCATTGCGGAATCTCGTGCTTTTCAGCGGTTAAATTCAACCCAGGCTGTTTGTAAAGTTTATTGTTATTTTATTTTTTTACAATGTTGAGCAGGTAGTTTTTCATTTGTAGCTAATCTGCTTGTTCATAAATGTACGTTGAACTTCATTCAGAGAAGAGCGACATCACATGGACTATGGAGAGGAGCAAGGATGGTAATTTGAAATAAATGTTCAGCTCCTATTAAATCATCAGAAAACTTTATACAGATGAAACTTCTTTAGGTGTGTTGTTTATAAGCAACTACTTTCTAGCATGGAAAATACATTCACAATGTTTCAGGTAAGATTTCTGCTCTGCTGCAGTAGCCTCCGAGGACAGACAGAGCAGCAGCAAACAGATGCCTTAGTGAGGAAGCAGCGTGCTGGCTGAACACACAACTGGATGCGCGCTCGCTCCACGAGTCAGTGATTCATGCAAACACCAGCTAGCAGAGCACACAAAATTAACATTTTTGTACTAGGGACGCACAGTACTCTCTAACCCAGTAACATATGGATGTTCTAGTGCCTGAAACCCCTCCACAACTATTTGCAATAGCAGCTGGAGCAAAAATTAGTGTTAGCAATGCTTCGCTTCTTCTTGCAAACATCTCTTGTGTCACCAAGATAAAAAAAAAAATAAAAAATCAGCCTACAGCTGGATGAGGATTGATTTATCTCGGGTAGCAGGCATTTCACCGGCACAAATTCCGTACTGGCTGCAGAGCCCCCGAGAGGTGTGTGGGTGGAATTGAGATGGACACAGGGACTCCAGCAGCGGCAGCCACACATGAGCTGCTGTGCAGCTGTACCCCTCCTGCAGGCCTTGCATAGAACATCAAGGAGTGGGGGGGAGTGTTAATTGCTCATTTGTCAGCGCAGGCACCTCAGATAGTCCCTGAGGGAAAATGCGTATTCCTGTGGTTCTCCTATTTTTTCAATGCAAACTTTTTCTAGGGAAGGTTATGGAAAAAAGAAGCAAGGAATGACTCAAGTTGTACTGCAAACTGTCTCTTAAGATAGCAAGATTATATTTTTTTTGGTATAACTTTAGAACTTGAGGGAAAGAGATGACTTATGAGACATATTCATGGTTAAGTTCACGTTTGACAGAAGACAGATTGAGTTAGACAGCACTAAATCAGCCTTTCACTAGGCAGTTTTCCTTGCTTTTTCTCCTGCTCTTCTTTATCCCCCCCCAAACAAACAGGCAAACCCTCACCACACAGAAACATAAACTGACTTTTAAAACCTAAGATAGCAACAAATATGAGTGAAAACAAAATAAATAGACATTTTCTGTACAGACTAACGCTACTCATCCTTTTACAAGCCATTGGAAGCCTTGGTATCATTGGATCAGAGGCAGGTCATTGCCAGAGTTTCCAGCATAAGTAAATGCAACAATATCCTCCCGTCATACAGAAATGTGATTTCAGATGTTTATAAATAGTTGGGTCCATGGTGATGTAAATGGTGTGTGAAAGGCTGTCAGTAGTCCGCCTGTGGTGTATTCCTTGTGGTGTACTCAGTTTCTCATGGTGGGGCTTGTGGATGGGGAACAAGTAGTTATAAAAATGACCAGTAATATTTTTTTCAGAATTTTTTAGAATTTTGATTAAATTAATCAGAAAAACTTTGCCTATGGAGTTGGATTGAGTTTGAGGAAGGAAAAGCATGCACAAAACCCAAACTTTTGGCTCAAAATTTATGTTTTTCTTCTTTTTTTCATTTGAAGTTATGCTTCCATTTTCAAGTTGTTATGTGTTTCATAGGAAGGGTTAAAATACCTCAAAGCAAAATAAAATGCTTATTTTTTAATTTGCCATTTTGTTTTGTCATAACGAGTTATTTTTGTTTTTATCCAGAAAATCAAAGAATTAGTTAATCTCGTAGCTTTACATGGAGCCTGAGCTTTATCTATTATTTTAGCCATTTTTTTCCAAACCGTGTTACACAGGTGACAACCTTAACTATCCCAGGATGCTGTTTTTTTGTATTATTACTGTTATGTGCATGGAGTGTGCTTTGTGTACATACAGTATGTGCACATACAGCATTAAAGACGCTTGACAATTTGTCAGCTCCAAAAATAAGTGCTGTAAATATTTAGTAGATTGTGCTCTCATGAAACAGGAATGAAAAAGGTAAAAGGAAAATGTAGGCACATAATGAGTGTTAGCTCACTTAGGCGGTGTTGAAGTTTCAGGCATTATTGATTGGGAAGATTGTCACTGGGATGTTGATGAGCATTTGTGGTTTCAGGATCGCATCATAAATCTTTACTGAGAGTGAGAGAACAACCAGAAGAACAGAAATGCACACCTTCTTTTCCAGCCTGTCAATCAGCTTCTGGAGTCTGTTTATCTGGGTCATCCACTGGCTGTCTTCCTCAGTCCAGCCTTTGGAAAACATAAATAATGAAGAGTAAAATGTTACTAAATGCTGGAACATAGTATATTTATTTATTTTGTAGAAATGTTTAACTTAGCTTGCAAATTATTTTTCTTCTGAAAAGAATGTGCTGCCATTACTTCAATGTTCATTTTGGAGTAACTAAGGTAAAGCATGATTTTGTCTGTATGAATGATTTTCTTTCTTCTTAAGATACTGTAGAAATCCAACACAGAAAGAAAACTACATGCTGATGTTACCCTGGGCTGATGTTTCCCTGGGCTGAATCAGGCAAAGTACCATCAGCAGGTGATCCTGCCCCTCTGCTCAGCACTGGTGAGGCCACACCTGGAGGACTGTCCAGTTCTGGGGCCTCCAGTACAAGAGAGACCTCGACATACTGGAGAGAGTCCAGCAAAGGGCCGCGAAGATGATGAAGGGCCTGGAGCAGCTCTCCTAGAAGGAAAGGGGCTGGGACTGCTCAGCCTGGAGAAGAGGAGGCTCAGGGGATCTCATCACTGCCTGTAAATCCCTGAGGGGAGGGTGCAGGGAGGACGGAGCCAGGCTGTGTCTGGTGGTGCCCAGTGCCAGGACACAAACTCCCTGGCACAAACTGGCCCCCAGGAGGCTCCCCCTGAGCACCAGGAGCCCTTCTGTGCTGTGCGGGTGACGGAGCCCTGGCACAGGCTGCCCAGAGGCTGTGGGGTCTCCTCCTTGGAGCCCTTCAGAAGCCGCCTGGACGTGGTGCTGGGCACCCTGCTCTGGGTGTCCCTGCTTGGGCGCGGGTGGCACCGGGTGGCTCCAGAGGGCCCTGCCGGCCTCAGCCACTCTGGGAGTCTGTGATTACTTTCAAATACATCCCACAGATGCCATATCAGATTTTTTTTGTATAACCTTTAACAATTTAATAAATGAAATAATTCTTTTCCTTCAGATTTTGTATTTTCCTTTTCTGTTTTTTGTTTGTTCCCCTCAGCTGGGATGTAAGTCATCCCATGAGAATTTGCTTCTGTGTAAGTTATGTCCTCACTTTTTCATTCTTATCTACAGGCTATAAATATTACGGAAGAAATGCTGGCTCAACCAACAGTCCCAAAACAATATCCCAGTTTGGCCCATATTTACATACATATATATTTTTTTGGTTCAGATCTTTGGCTACATATTTATTTTCCCTACAGTTTGAGCTAATATTTCCTGTATTAAACTGAAGGTTGATTTCTGACAGTAAAGTACCTGAATGAGTTCACACATCTATATTAAAGCTTTAAGAGGAAGACAAACATATATTTTTCTCTGTGTGTATGTTTACGCATATGTTTTGTATATATCTAAAATGTGACATGCCTTACCTGTGTTAAAATGAGGGCTGTTTGGCGATAGGCTGTTGTTCCTTTGCAGCCTTCGAGCTGAACGTTTTCCTGGCCACTGAACTGAGAGCACCTCTGGTTTTGTTGGACCTTGTCTACACAGAAACACAGGACAGTTCATAAGTTAATGCATGTGCGAGAGCATGTCTCCTCTTTTTGTTTTCACAAGCATGTTTTAATGTCCTTGTATCTGCCCCTTTAAATTAAAAAAGGACACAGACCTACTGAGACTACTGAATTCTTTTCCAGATTTTCACTACAAATAATCACTTGTGCTTTTAGTGTCTTCAGTGACTAGACTAGATTGCTAGTCATTAAAGAATGAAAAAAAAAAAAAAAAGGAAAGTTAAGATGTCATAAACCTATCTTTTAGGGAAGGAAAACTCGAGGTCTGCCACAGTGATGTGGATCTGCCCTAGCCTGAGGAGCCAGTCCCACAGTGTCTTGTGGTTCACAGGAGTTTTCTTTCACCTCTGCAGAGGAACTGGGATCATAAGAGGAGCTGAAAGTGAGGGATGAACTTTAAATTGAGAAGATTTAACTATATTAAGGAGATATTTTAGGATGGAACTTGCTGCAGCACACAAACAGGATAAAATCTCTTAACTTTAAGCCAAATTATGGCAGTTTCCCAGCATGAAGACTCTCAGACATTTTGCCCCTCAGTTAAGTTAAGCATAATTAAAGATGATTTTACAAAAGGTCTCAGGCATCTGCAGTAGAAACTAACCCAGTTTTCTCCAAAATAGCTGTAGTTAAAGCGCTGAGTCTGTCTGGCGTTTCTATTGCTACCTCAGAAAATGGGGAAGATTATATTTGGCTCAAAAGTATCACAGCTCCTTATTCTATACACCAAGTTAGTGGGTCGAGTTACAAAGATACTTCCCACACTTTTTTCTAGATACTTTTTCTACAGGGGCTATCCTAAAAGGCAAGTCAGAGAAGAAGCCTGTGATTACTGCAGAGGATGGTTTAGAGCATCCAAGTTAAGCTCCAGCTCTGAACTGGCCATTAGAGACTTCTTTCTCTCCCACTAATTGTGTGGGGAGCCTAAAAAGAAGTATACATGAATATATGGGTACTTATACTGTGCATACCCTGTACACCCTCATCCTCCAAAACCTGCTTGATCCTGTGGTCAAGCTGCCAGCACAAAACCCCACCCAGCATGTTGTCCATGTACTTCAGGAACTTCATATCCAACAGCAAAGCAATCAAGAAAATGACGTTTCCAAGAAAAAGCATGAAAAAGCAATGTGTTTTGAAACATACGAAGCACTGAGATCTTTGCCCATGAAAAAACAGTTTGTACTTTGCTTTCCCTATCATCTTAAACAGTAACATACCAAGGAAAACAAATCCGTGAAGCCAAGTTCCTTTTCAAAAATATTTTGATCCTTGATCCTACAAATTCTCATCTATGAGGTGATGCTATTAAATTCAGATAAACCTGGGTATAGATTGCCCAGGTGATGGAGAGTTTATAGATTTAGGTGTAAACCAATACTGTGGGCCCCATTTTACAGCAAGAAGCTGTAACAAGCAACTCCCTGGCTGTTTCTCAATCTTGGGACTGTTGTGCAACCAGGAATGAAAAAACAAACAAACAAACAAAAAAAGACATAAAGCTGGAAGAAGCAAACAAGGAGGCAGTCGATGTTGGTAATTTCAGACCTCTTCACCTTGCATTGCTCTGGCTTCTGCATTTGATATTAAATAGTCAATGGGTTTTATAAGAAGTCAAAGGAGCAGAGACTAGGATGCAACAAAATGATCTCACTCTCAGCAGTTCCTCAGCCCTACATGCAGCTCAACATAGGATCAGAGTGGAAACTGCCTGGATTCAATTTGAGGAAAATTCCTATTACTATCAATGAGCTCCATTGCAGAATAAAAAATATATCCTTATTTCTCCGGTGATTCCCTACATCAGGGTGCTGAATGAAACATCAAATGGTCTCGGAGGTCGGTGGTGACCCCACTCACTCCTCATGCCCGTCACTGCAGTTTGCTGACCTTTCCTGCCGAGTCTGCTCCTCCGTGGTCTCCATGGCACACTCCAGGGAGGTCTGGAGGGACTGAAGCTGGTTCAGTGTCTCCTTCAGAAGAAAACGAGTCACAAACTGCTCCAAATTAGAAGCTTCCTGATAGTCCTAAAAATTGAATTAAAAAAAAAAAAAAAAGGAAAAAGAAAAGGTAAGGATCTGCCTATTGTGTTAGAAATGTGAGAGGGAAGATTCGGGTTTAGTTCAGAAAGGAAGCAGCTGGATGTTTTGGTGCTTATACATGCAAACTGCACAGGCAACCTGTATGCTTATGGATGAAAGGACCTCTGAATTTCCAGGTATGGACGCTGAACCCACCCAAGCTCAGAGAGGCCCAGGTACACACTTCTACAACATCGTTTCTAATAAAAAAAAAAAAATCCACCTTTTCTTACATTTCCTAACTCCAGTTGATTGCAATACCACATTACTTCTTAAGTACGAAAAAAAACAAGATACGATTGACAGCTATAGAAGTGAATTTAAAATTTTTGTTCACATCGACTCTTGTGAAAAGACATTTATCTAGTCTAGTGGCCTGTCCCTCTCCCATGGATTACGGGAAGAGGCTTTGAGCAGGACACGTGTTGAGGGATGCTGCCTTGAAAAGCACCAGCAGTTTGGCTCAAGGACTGCCAGTGCCAGAAATAGTGCCTTTTGAATGCTGCAGTCCTTGACGGACTTTTGTTCCTGTAATTTGCTTAATTATTTTTGAAACTGTATATCTACATATTTCCTAATTATATGAAATGTGTCTAAGTGTTCTTTCAGTTGAAACTTGCTTATTATTGTACCTATATTTATCAGTCTATAATGTTTCTTTGAACAATTACATTTTCAATATATTTAATGTATTCAAAAATATTTGTGCCTATTTTGCTTAGATAATTACAGAGATTTTGCCGTTGTAATCATTCTTTGATAGAAACATTTTATTTCTGGTAGAACTAAGTGGTTCAGACCAGTCTCTGACTTAAAGCCCTTGCACCTCTTTCCCCAGGTTCCTTGTATCCATGATTTCCTTCCCAATTCCCTTCCCAATTCCCTTCCCTTCCCAATTCCCTTCCCAATTCCCTTCCCAATTCCCTTCCCAATTCCCTTCCCAATTCCCTTCCCTTCCCTTCCCTTCCCTTCCCTTCCCTTCCCTTCCCTTCCCTCTTTTTTTTTTTTTCTTCCCCATTCTTCCAGGTTTTCCTCCCTCAGCATTTACAGGCAGTAGAACATTCAGCACAATGATGCCCATCTGGGCTTTTCTTGCAACTTGTTAATGAATCTAGTTTTTGTCTTGTTCTGGGCCAGTGTAAGTCATGCCCTGCTTTGAAAGTTTCACTTGATCCCATCAAGATCTGCAAAAAAATCAGCTCCATGTTTGAATACAGGCTTAAAACAGAAAAATGTCTGAAAAATTCATAGAGCTGCTCTCTCCATCACACAAGGAATCAGATTTTAAGCTCTCCCCTCGTCTTCCCAATGTGAATTACAGCTGAAATGTCTTTCTGACTTTTAGACTTCTCTTTGAATTTGCTTGATTTTTGCATGTACATGTTTGTAATCAGAACACAAATATGGGATGTTTTGAAATTTAAATGTCAAGTAAAATATTGTATGGTAATTGCTTCAAAAGCACCTTCTCTCTATTCACAATATAGGCTATTAAGCTGGTTCTTGCTGGAAGACTTCTGCTACAGAAAACTTACATGTTGAGCCACCCATGAACCATCAGAGTTACTTATGTAGCCAGGACCTTCATACTCATCTATATTTATTTCTTCTGCCTTCAAATGAATCAAATTAAAACTTCTTATTTATATTCTTCTTCTTCAATTAAAACTTCTTATTTATAAATTTTTAAAAGAGAGATACTTATGACAGATTGTCTGTCTACCTTTTGCACAAATACCTGAGACTCATAACAGTCCCGTAAAGAACATTTTGGCAACCTTTATGAGTAGTACATCTTATTATGCAACAGGAAAGCTAATTTTTTTTCCTTTTGCTAAATTTTCTGACCCCTCCACCACAACTGATTCCAGACTCTGTTGCACCTGACAGAGATCATTCAATTTCCACAGTTTTGATTCTCTGTGGTAAGAACAACATGTGCGAATCTGTGTAGTATGAGCAGCTAAGTAAAACCCTGCAGCTGAGATCCCATTTCTTATAAGTTTTTAAATATCAACGCAATCTCACAAGGAGAGGAGGATAATCAGTGTGTCTTAAAATTCTGTGTATCCAAAAAGTAATCCTTACAGATACTTCTGTATAGCTTCCTGCTCATAGTCATGGTAAGTAAGACACCAGCATGCTGAATTACAGCTTAAATGCACATCATTTTGCAAACTGCTCAGGCAGGCCCTTGCTGGTAGGGGATGATATAAACATTAGCTATGTAATACTTGCCAACACTTGTCTGAAGTTGGCTGCTTCCTAACTCCTTCAGAAATGCTTTCCTGCATGTGAAAGCTCTTAATGGCTTTTTAATAAGACTGACTTCAGGTTTATGCATACAGCAGGAGTTAGTCCTTTTTGTTCTCATTCTGTTGTCCCTTAGTTGTATCTTTAAAGGCTTCCCTGTGGAAAAGGTCCCTGTGATCTCTGAAAATAGTTTAGGGCTACCTTTTCAGGTACACAGAGTCTTTATGAAAAGATAGGTTAGGCAAGATGCTAACATCAACTCTGGGAGTCTAGAATTATCAACGACTCTTTCATTATATTTATATTTTACCAAAATATAGGTGTTTCCAACACATCTTGCCAGTTGGGCAAATGGCTATTCAATATTTTTCTTTAATTACTGAGAGAATTAAAAAGTAAATAAATAAATAATTTCTACAGATATAATTTAAATTTCCATATAATTTTCCATCATATTTACAAACATGGTTAATTCATAGACTGAAACCAGTGGGAATATTTCTGTTGCTTTGAATGGGGTCTCTCTGTATGCCCCAATCAAAGGGTTCAACAGGCAACATCCCTTCTGCATGGATTTGATGTAACTGGGATGTTAAGGTTTGACCACCTTGCTGGTGTCCAAACTCCTACCCACTGACAGCTAACTGCTCCTAATGGTCCTCGTAAAATTCTTTTGTAAAAAAGATTACGCAAGAAGGTACTTAGCGTATATAAATCATTAACATTATCGTAATTCAAGCCATGGAGGGAAAAATTTTCAGTTACAATTCAAATTACATCTCAACTCCAATTCTTAGCAATGAGGAATTACCAGCCGTGCTTTGTTGTCACTTCACCATTCTCTTTCCTATAGAAAAAGGCTTTAATTTCCATTTTGCTAAATGGGCACTCTTACAGCATTTCACCAGATGAAAGAAGATGTTAATTTTGAATTAAGAAAAGTGTGTACCGATTTATTAAGTGCACATTACGTTAGAATCAGCTTAGCTGGCAAGCAGAGCATTTGTATTGTTAGCCTACTGCACTGCCAATTAATAACGGGACACACTGATGGCCTCTGTACGTAAACTAGAAAAATGGCCTGTTTCCTGAATGTCATTAACTGTAAATTACAGTTCATTAGCATACACATTATACCGCACAACAGTTTGGGCAGTCCAAATGAAATAAGTCTGTGTTAACATATCGCTCTGGTTGTTGGTTTTACTGATTGTGAATGAATGAGGGCAATTTTCCATATCGCCTTCATCAACAGACGACTGTGACCTTTGTGAGCAGCTAAGATATGAGTTTCTATTAATGCTAGTGAAAATACGTATAATGAGTGATTTCCCTGTGGAAAAGGTCACCGTGGTCTTTAAAATTGGCTTACAGCTACCTTAAAAGGTGCAGAAAAGGTTCTCCTTGTACAAAGGCGAAGTAGGTAAGGCTTAGGTGTCTCCTAAGGGAGTTTACATCTCAAAGCTGCTACAAGTTAAGTGACTCTCTGGATCCTCCTGAGCCCTGGTTCCAGCCCACAGCCTCATGGGTGACTTGGTGCTGCACTGACCCATTTATCAGAAAAGGAGAAAGCTGAGATGGGGAAGGAGGGGGATTACTGTGTTCATTTACTTGGGGCAAGCCAACTAAACATGGCTGGAAGAAAGAGAAAACTGAACTCATTTAGAATGGGTGGGATCTGAGGCAAAATACCCACAAGCTTACTTGTAAAGGACATCTGGCAGTCATCTAGCCCAGCCTCTGTACAGAGCAGAGCCAACTTCTAAGCTAGGCTGCTCAGGGCCGTCCAGCTGAGCTTTGAACATCTCTGCAGTTGGAGATTTTGCTATCTCTCTGCGCAGCCTGATCCAGCATTGTGACATCCTCACTGTGCAAATTATTTTCCATATGTCTAGTCAGCATTCTCCCTTCTGCAAGCTGTAGCTGTTGCCTCTTGTCCTTTTGCTATGCACCCCTGAACAATTGTGCTGCCTTCTCTACAACACCCCTTCAGGTAGTAGAATTATGTCTTCCCTCAGCCTCTTCTCCAGGCTGAACAAATTTAGTTCCCTTGGCCTCTCCTTCCTATATTGCTGTTTTACTATATATTAGTTTATGTTATATAACACTATTTTATATTTTTGTACCTTATTTGTAACACTACTTATAGCATTTATTACTGTTATATGGCTGCAGTTTTCTATTTCCTATTTTATGTGTTGTATCAACATAATTTCATAAAAAATTACTTACATGTCTTTACAGAAAACACCCCCAAGCAACTGAAAAGTTCTTATCATTGAGTCAAAATCAGTAAGGAATAATCTATTTAAATTGTCATTGGTCATAGGAGGGCAGTAGACCTGCCCTGTATGTTTAGAGCCTACGTTAATGGGATAGTGCCCCGGGTTACGATTTTAAAATGAGGATATAAAAGTAAGCAGAGTAGCTGTGCTGAAATGAAAAACAATTCATGACCTTTTCATTTCATTGTGTTGTCTTATGACTGCACACAAATGCAACTTTCACAGTATCCTCTTCATAAGAGTGAGTGAATGCATAATATGTCAAACTATTAAGTACTTTCAAATTCAATTTTAAAATGTGGCACAAATGTTACAAGTTTATTAAGGTATTATATTTCAAATAAATTGCATGTTTAAATTCTGTCTAGAGACATAACAACTTACAATGCTGATCTAAGACCAATGACATATGAATGGCCTCAAGTTGCACCAGGTGAGGTTCAGGTTGGAAATCAGGAGACATTTCTTCTCAGAAAGAGCAGTCAGGCACTGGGACGGGTTGCCCAGGGAGGTGGTGGAGTCACCGTCCCTGGGGGTGTTCATGGAAAAGTTGGACGTGGTGCTTAGGGACATGGTTTAGTGGGTGACATTGGTGGTAGGGGGATGGTTGGACCAGGTGAGCTTGGAGGTCTTTTCCAACCATATTCTATGGTTCTATGAAAAGTATCCATCAGCACAGTCTACCAGCAGTCTCACCAAAGTATCACAGCACAGTCTACCACTCTCCTTTACTGGGATTATTGAAAGGGTAATATACTCATCTTACAACAATAATATGTACAGAATTCATGCATGAATAAAAAGTAACTCTTATTTAAATCCTACTAAGACTACCAGGTAGCTGAAAGAAATGTAGCTGTGTTTCTGCTGTGTTTCATATCGGGGTAGCAGAAATATCTGTAATGTCACTGCTACTGGTAGAAAGTTGTAAGAATAGAAGTAAAGTGTCAAAGCTGTTGGGGGTTTTGATAGATATTGACAGGAAAATGATTTTTCCTGTCAGAAAAAAAGATTTTTTTTTCCTCCTGCTGTGAAGTTATTTCTATGCACTTTCACACTTTCATGCTTAAAGGCATGGTTATTAACTTAATTAATATATATATTTTTAAGACTATTTAGCATATCTCTACTATCAGGAAAATTTGAACATTGTCTCCTTCTGACCCAGTAAGTATCAAAGATCAAAAAAGATCAAAGGAGTTCCCAAGAGTTTTCATTACACTGATAAGGAGCTAGAAAGAGAGGAAAGGGGTGAATCTCTGGAATATGCTTGCACAAGTTCTTAGAATTCATTGCTTGAAGCTTTTTGAGTTAATCTGCATTTGACTTGACTCACAATAACAATCATTATATTAAATTTTTTAGATAGAAAATAGTGTGCAATGAAATTCTAAAATTTCATTTAATGATGTCCCTAGATAAAAATAGCTGTTCAGTCATAGGATTTTCTCTGCCTCCTAGCAGATATATCACTATTCTGGTGATATATTTAGCATACATATATATTTAGTACTGTCACCAACATCCCTCTCCTCAGGTGAGTTTACAAACAGCTGATAAACAGTTGAGCATACAAATTTATGTAAAAATGATCCAGACTCCAATTCTAACCCCTGGCAAGTCTGTTTCATAAGAAATTAGGGAATACAAAGAAATCAACCCATAGAATTTAGGTCATGACATCCATGGCCAAAAGAAAAGACTTCTGGATGGTTCTTTGTAGACTGCGTTTAATCAGTTTTATAGCTATTTTAGCTGGAGAAAAGAGAATATGAGAACCAACCGTGCCTGCAAATGGGAGCAATTCCTAAAAGATAAGTGCAGCAGGAGCTTAGTGACAAGTTAATTTATTACTCTGATATATTGTTGTTACCATTTTCTATCTTTGTTGAGTTTAAAAGGATTGTTGAAAAATTCCCACCAAAATTTTAACTTGCATCAAAGGCATCAGCCTTACTCCACCCTTTCAATTCTGTTTTGTTCAAAACCTTTGACAATTCTTCAGGGTTCAGACAAAAAAGTCTAGTCTTTAGGACTTAATGTTTATTCAGTATAACAAAGTTTTCTTTAGAATCCTCTCTCCTTATGTAGATGTAACTATGAACACTGCTAATATTTTAAAGGGGATATGTTTGGTCTGATATAACAGCTGAATGATGTGCCTGTGAGAAACAGAGGTGGGACTGGGAACACACCTGTAATTTCTTTGCATGAGCAGTATGTAAGGGATTTTGATCTTTATTTTTTTTTTCTAGAATTAAAAAGGAACTTTATTTATTTATTTATTTATTTATTTATTTTTACTAAAATTATCTTCTTTCGTTCTTCTTTTGGCCAAAGAATTCATGCCCCCCCCCCCCCCCCGCCTTTTTTTTTTTCTCTGTGATGATGCCAGCTTCTGGGCACATAAAGCCTAATGAGTAGGCAGCCACATCTTTCACTTGCTTTCTGGCCGTCTTTCCCTTTGTCTTCTCTGTGAAAACCACAAATTTACAGAAAATCTTTCAACATTAATTCCCTGATGTGGTATTAGATAATAAATATTTTGTGATGCTTTCTGATGTGGAATTGAGAAAGTGTTCATTCTTCCTGAATCTCTCTCCTTTGTCTGTGATCTTTTAATTGATGTCTTACACCTTCTAGATAATTATGAGATTCAAAACACCTTTTAAATAGTTATAATAATCAAAATCCCTTGTCACTGTAGCAGAAGGACCTACAATATATTGCCAGTTAAACTAGTGAAATAGTTAACTGTAATTAAAAGATAACCTGAAGCAATCAGATATACAAGAAGAATTAACAGTGAACAGTTAAGAAATGCATTAGGTTGCAGTAATCTATTTTTATCAGTTGCCTTCCACTATTAAAAATAGTCATTGCATACTGCCTTATTTCCACAGCTGCTCCCTCTGTCTTGAACTTCACTTGTCTACCTTCAGTCTCTTACGTAATCTTCATCATGAAAAGATTTATCTTTCTTTGTAAAGAATAAAAGGTGCACCTTTTTGTTCTGCTTTTCGTTTCCAGTGGAATCTGGTTATTTTGTCCACTTTAAAACATCAAAATACTAGATGGCTATGGTATTTTAGACTGAAACTGACCTGAAAAAATATAGTGATGAATGTAAGGAACAAATGAACTGGATTCAAAGCTAGTACATGAATAAGCAGGATAAACTAATACCTGCCTGGCATTATTCTCAGGTAGCAGGGATGTAATACAGTTTACATTGATTCTGATAAAGGTGCATTTGCAAAAAGTGCAATTTCAAAGAGACTAAGACTATGATTCTATAAAATGTGATAATAAATTCTACTCATGGGCAAAAACTGGTGCCAGCCGATTTAACACAGATTTTGACAAAACAAAACAAAACAAAAAACAATTTGAAACTTCATTTTCACTCAGAATGTTAGACATGGAATTCTATTGTTGACATATGCTTATCTATTTTTTTTTTCACAGTTATTTTGTTTGGGATTATAATTTACATAATAGCTACTGTTACTATTACTCAAATATGCAATTAAAAAAATCAAGGTATTCTGGTTTATAATGGGTATCAACCTACAAAAGAGCAGTGATTTACATAATTACTATAAATGCACCATCAGTAACTAAATTGCATGTCCCTGTATTACTGTTTCAGCTCCTACAATCTTCTCTCTTACTTTGACTGGTTCTTATTTTTAGACTATTCAAGAAGTTTTCCAATAATAACAAGGCTACATTGATTTCCTTTGATTTTTTTTTGAGCAAAGCAGAAAAATAAATGATTTCATAGAAGCAAAGAATTAGATGTGCTGTGTCAGTCAATGAATGCAGCATCTTGTTGTTGCATAAAACACACTTCCTTTTCTACATTATTATAAGCAACGTGTAAAAAGCAGTTTGTTTCTTTTTAATGTTGGTGGGTTTGTTTTTTGTTGGTTGGTTGGTTGGTTTTGGTTTTATTTTGTTTTGTTTTTCTTTTTGTCCCAAGTGCTTGGCAGACTATTTCAGAACTTGACTTCTCTAGAGAATAGAAATTATCTTTCATTTCCATCTTTTTTTTAAAAACGTTTTGCACATTTAAATGCTTGGTATGAAGCAGTCATTTTTATTGCTGCTTAAGAGCTGTTTGCTAGCTTGCTGAGTCTGGTCCCCAGCTATCAGACAGATAATTTGGTCTCCCTCACAAAATAGTTTCAAAGGAGGGAAGAAAAGTCCCTCCAAAGAAAAGATTGTCAGACTGCGGTTTGAAAAGGAGAAAATTTGCAGCATCCCATCCCTCATTTTGTATGTTTGTCTGCCATTCCTTTCCATGTAAGTTTACAGTGCTTTTGTCTCCAAAAGAAAACCTTCATAATTGTATTTAAAGGAGAAGTGTACACTCAGAGGTCATTTCTTTCTGATTCAGTTTTGAAAAAGTATATAGCACCTGATCTGGCCAAAGTGCTTTCCAGCTTTCATCTGTGGAGGAAATTTCTTGCTGTACTTTTGAGGAAGAAAAGCAGTATAAGATATGGAATGAAAACAATGAAATAAGACAAAGAGGAAAAGATTAAGGGGGAGTTCTCCAATATTTGTTTTAAAAAAAAAAATCCTATTGTGCTGACAAGTCTGTCCAGGAGGTTGCTATTGTGTTACAGTTAGTATAGATGGCAAATGCCATCTACAGCGTGTGGGGGGTGCTCCACATTATTTAAATACTTTTTACCCCGCATTAAAACTATTTTAGAATCTGACTGAATATGTGTTATGTTGATGAGGCAGCAGTGCCTAAAGTAATATTCTCTTCTTATCTCACTTTTTATGGACTGCATGGAAATGATCAGCCTTGGGCTTAGTACAGAATAGGCTCCAATTAACACATGCTGGCTTTATTGGATTTGCATTTCAGAAAGTTATACAGGGTCAAGCTCCACTCTTACCCACTGGATGAAAGTTTCATTTTATAAGCACTGTTAACTATAAAAGCCAGTTGTAGTTTACATTTTTTAAAAATATAGAATCTATTCCATAATTTGCTCTTGGAATTAAAATATCTGATCTAATAAGTATTCCCAATATAACATAAGAAACAGCTTAGATATGCAGCTTTTTGCTGGAGGTTGGATCACTCTTACAACAGGTCTAGCGGTCTTAAGTCACTTTGGAGACAGCTCCATGAGTGATACACAGACTCTGCATTTACGAGGAAAAAGGAACAACCACATGGCCACTTAGGGCTGCTCTCCCAAGTGAGCATCTCTTTCAGGGTCAGTTGCTCTCACCACTCCCAATTTCTACTGTTTCACCAACAGGCTGATGCAAAAAGTCTGAATTTTAATTGTTACCCCAGTATGTTAAGAGTTGTGTATGTCAGGGCCATTGTCATGTCCATGGTAGAGTAATGGGTTAGGAGAGGCTCAAGCCAACAGCCATGGAAATCATGCAGAAGGAAGCATGTCCCATCCTGAAATCCACATCCACATCCATGTACAGTCACTTGGCTACCAGACAGGTATGGTTAGACTTTCAGCAGCACAGCCATATGAAATTGTCTGAAATGGCTCCTGCTTCCCTCTAAGACCTCACTGCATGGATGCCAGTGATGGGGACACATGGGGACACATGGAGACCAGGTCTGTCTGGAGAATGACCCTTTGTTCTTGGCAAGGAGGAAGGATGGAGGCAGGAGTACAGGGAAGTGTGCTTCAGCTAGTAAGAAAAAAAAAAAAAGGACTGTAGATGGGTGTTTTGACTTCTCATTACAGGAACTGTTGGACCAGGGTAAGCTGTCACCAGGTCTTCCTCTGTGTGACTTCTCCCCTGGGAAAAAATGCTTCAGAAACCTCAGAGCTATTCAGGTACCTACAATGGAGGCTGGTACCCAGAGAGGGCTTCCTGATGCTCCTGGGTCTCCTGGAGATCCTGTGTCCTATTTGCCAGGCTCATGCAGACATCCTGGACATACTGAAGAACCCAGGTTTTATAAAATATCTCTAGATGCCTCTGTTTAACCCCCTGAATACCTCTACATTGCCACCTTCATTTCATATGAAAATTATATTTTTTGTGATTAAATGAACTTTTGCATGTTCAGAGTCTAGATTAGTTCACCACCATCAGCGGGTTGCATTTGCCGTAACTATAGACTACAAGGAATACAAATGAGAGAACAAAACTTGTTCTTACTGAATAGCTGACAAATAGCAGCACTTTCATGGTGTGATAACTTATGGAAGACAGATGCTTTCATCTGTTAGTTTCTGATTTTCAGTGTTCACAAGTTGCCCATTGAAGTCAATTGAAACAGCATGTCAAGCACCTAGAAATACCTGCTCTATTTTCATCTATGTACCTCATTACTCAGTGACTGATTGTATGCTGTGAGTTGCAAAGTTTCTCTTCATAATATTTTTATGTGACTGGAATAAAAATGCAGCTTGCCAGAAATGTTATGTTTATTTGGTTAATGGAAATGTTAAGATCAAATATTTTAATTGAATATACTTCTGTGTCTTGTTATAAAAGATGTCAGAAGGAAAAAAAAAAAAAAGAAAGAAGCCTTCCAGTGCCTCTGTAAACATTTGTTGAATCTTTAAATTTTAATATTTCCTGTACATAAGATGAAAAACAAACAAGATAAACAGAACTATCCCAGCTTGTACTTTGATCAGGAGAATATCAACCTGGCAGGTACAAGAAAAATAAGCGATACCAATGATGTCTGTCCTCACCACTCCTGGAAAAGCAACTTGTGCAGACTCTCCATCCTGAGGAGAGAAATGATGAAATATTAAATAGCACAAGTTCCTCTAAAAATCCACAGGCGCGTTACCCTTCCTTGCATAAAGATAAAACGCAAGGGATCAGCACCAAAACAGAAGGGCTACAGCTACCAGACATCCTCTAGTAAGATGTCTTTTGTATTTAAAGTATGTTGTATATTAATGTAAAGTTTGCAATTACCAATAAATAAATAAATAAATAAAATATTTTCCCTGCTAGAAGGCGTTCCTTTCTACACCTGCATTTTCTGTCTACATTTTTAGCTTAGCACCTTCTCTTCAAGCAGCAGAGCATTAGCCATTCATATACCAAGGAGGGTTTCCTGTTCTCCCATCTGATGTGCTGGCCTGTAAGTGTTTATCTCAGCAAAAAATCTGAAATTAGGATTTTTCTTCCCTCCTACTCATTGTACCACATCAAGATCTGGGAACACTCACACTTGCTTGAATAAGACTACCAAAACAGTCAGCTGCTGCTTAGTTTGATTAGGCTGGAAGGATCTGACCCCAGAACGGCAAAGAAAGCCTGATTTCAAAGTGTTTTGATATTGTTGGAAGTTTGGAATGCTTTCTCCTGCAGACGACTCAATATTTTCATTTATCAGATAGTACAGGACTGGAAGACTGGAAAAAAGTTCATTTTAGGAAAGCTGCATTGACAACCTTTTCAAATCACAGAGGTCAATAAAGTACACAGCAATTACACTCTAATTGCCTTGTAGGAGTCAGTTATCTGCTAATCTGTTGGTTCAAAAATATCTACACCTGGAAACAATTTGAAGAAACCAGGACAATTTGGTTGATCATGATTTAAAACTAAGGGTCTGTAATCAAGCCAAACTTGAATTGCTCTTTGTGGGAGATTTCTATGACTTAAGGCTGAACAGGTTGGGAATGTTTGTGAACAAAACCTGAAGTATTTATTCATCACTGCATATGATTTCCAAGACTCGTGGTGAGTTAAAAACAAACATAACCCCACAAGACAGTGTGAAGAGTCAAATCTATTTCATGTACAAAAGATCTTTTGGTGTATCCTTTTGTACTAGATTTAAGGATATGAGTCAAATAATTTCACACAATTTGGTTTTATCAAATTTAGATATATGTATGCCAAAAAGTATAGATACTTTTTTATTTTAATTTGGGGTTTTATATCTGGAATAAGGAACACTTATATATTACATTTTAATATTTTTCAGATGTTCTGATCTGCTGTTTAGCTTTTCCTTGAAGACTGACATGTCATCTTTCTCAGGGGTTTCCTTGGAAACAAGCTGAGCAGTTTATTTCAGGCTCCAGATCTGCAGCTGCCTCTAATGCAAAGTATCTACTGAGAACCAGCAATAAAAATTGGTTGGAAAGCAGAGATTTCCTATAGGAAGGACCAAGTGGTGATTGTTCATCTGGCCATGAACTGGATAAACAAAATGAATAAAATACCAAGTTGCTCCTTTCCCCCCAAGATATTTAAGACTGCCAATCTGAAATGGTACTCTCTCTGGGAAAGTTTAGCAGAGCCTGACAGAGGCACCAAGATTTCCCAAATCCATGTAAAGTCAAAGGGGACAGAAAGCAGACGGCAACCTTGAAGACTGATTTGTAGTCAGCCTCACGTCCTGCAGAGTGGAGTTCAGGTTCAGTCTGAGTTTTTACTGTCAACCAAAGGACACTGACATGTATAAATGAAAATGTTTTCTAGATATAGCCAGTATTCTGGTAAAATGTTCACCTTTTACAGCGTCTGACAGTATGCGTTACCTTTGTGTTTTATTGCTGATAATGAGATGTAGTACTGAAACCTCTATATGCCATTTATTGATTTGGGAAGGACAGTGGCCTGGACTTACCTTTTGGTTTCTAATAGGAGATAATTTGGTCCTTGGAAATTTCATCCTGGTCATTAGAAACTGAGTCAGCCACTCTAGATTTGCCATGTCTTTGTAGCTCTCAGTGTGTAGGTCTTCAGTTTGGGGCTTCTCTTCTATATAGGATTTTTCCAATTAGATTTTTGCTTAGACGATGGTAATAAATGCTCTAGTGACTTTTTTAAGGACTAATAATACCTAGTGTCTATTTAAGGAACCAGGTTGGTACAATGGCGTAGCCATGTCAAAGCTGTGTTTTGTATTAGGAGTGGAAGTCCAGCCTTTGCTTTGTGTACCAATCACTCATTTCAGAGTACTTGCTCATTTGGGCTGGGGAGTCAACTTGAGCTAGGAGCTACGTAACATCTTGTGTCCTACGGGCAATGAACATCATCTATCTGTTCTATCTAAATACACTAACTAGGTTTGGATGAACCTCCAGATCTGATTTTAGGTGGGTATGTTTTTCAGATTTTAGACCAGTAACTTCAATAAAAGCTTGGAATATTAAAGACGGGAATTTTAATAGTTGCACTGCAATGGTTTGATTAGGTACTCAGGTGTCCTGGCTTCATCTGAGATAGAGTTAATTTTCTTCCTAGTAGCTGGTATCCTGCTGTGCTTGGGATTTAAGATGAGAATAATACTGATAACATTTTCTAGTCCATTTTCTAGTCAGGCCAATGCTTACTTCTTACAACTGATCACTGGGACTCCTCTGTAATTATTTTCTGAAGTAATTCTTAAATGCTGTGCTCTATTTACTTCCAGTAGTTATCATATGATGTGTCCTGCCCTTTAGCAGCATTTTATACATGTGGCTAATCAAGCAATTGTGATTTTTGTTCCTGTTGCTGTTTTTTGAATTCTGTGTAGCTTGCGTGAACTAATCTGTTCCTCTTTATCGTCCAGCTCAACGAGGCAGAGTCAGTGCGCATTCACTTCATTAAGGATGGAAGATGCACAGTGTGAACTGAGAGACATTCAGCTCACTGGCTAAAGCTCTAAATAAACAAGCTACACTTCCAGGGGTTTATTTCGGCAGTTCATGTAAAATGTATGAGTGCTGTACTCTTGCAAATGCCTGAATGCCAAAGATAACAGCTTCGCTAGAGAAGCGCAACTTTCTCCCCATTGATTGCTGTTTGACTGAAGGATACAGACTTTTTCCCCCATGGGATCTCACCAAATACTTAGGCTAAAATTTTTAGGCTGTTGGCGGCTTGCCTTCCAGTCAGTAGCCCTGTGGTGAGGGTAGACAAGGAAAAAGAGCATATTACCAGACCTCTTTATGTACTTGTGATGCCTGGGATGCAGGCATGAGCAGGTATGACTGCAGTGAATTGAGCTACCACAGTCCTTTTAAATCTTTTTAAACTATACTAGAGTCTATATTTAACAATAACACTAATACAATGCCCCAGTATGTCTCCAGAAGATACTTGCCTACCTAATTTAATGTCAGTCAGTAGCGTAGTTTGGTATTTGAATTTTTTACTGATGTTTTTTATTTCAAATTCAGACTATTTTCAAAAGTTGATAATACTTTCCCAAATTTGGCCTGGGACAGGGAACCCTCTCTGGATACTACAATATGAAGAACATCCTTCTGATAATTCACAATTTTGCTTATATCCAAACTGTACTTTACAGCTGTGATACTTGACTGTTTTGACAAGCCTTTTCCTCCTGGACTTTCGCTACAAAACCAAGTATACGTGGAAGAACTTAAATATGAATTAGCAACTTTGTCTAGATAAAAAAAAAATTGGATACATATTCAACTAAACAAAAAGAAAAGACCTTACAACTGTTACCTACCTTCTTTGTTTTGTCCATTGCCTTCAGTATGGTAATGTTTAAGTCTTCCAAGACAGATAGAACATTTTCATACTCTCCTAAGTGCTGCGAAAAATATTCTGAAAGAAGAAGAAACCCAAGTCACCTACTCATGACCTGAAAAACTGATACTTCCTTAAATATCAATTTAATGAATTCTAAAATCAGTTATAATTTTACTATTACCTATCTAAAAATATACATTGAGCAAGACTTACAATGAAAGAGATGATTTTACTTTGAAATTTTGTTAATATTTCCCTCAAAACCATTCCTGGAGTACTTAAAAAAAAATCAAAAAAATCAGTGCTTCAAAACATTTCCTTTCAATAGATGAATTGCAAAAATTGACAAAGATTAAAGTATCAGTTTGAGAGCTGAAATAGACCTATTTCCAAAAAGTCTACATTTTATTTCTAAAATGGATTTTTAGTTTAGAAATCTACTTATAGTTACTAGAAGGAAATTAAGTTTCCATGTATATGTACTAAATCTCATTATATTCACATTATTACAAAAATGAATAACTCTGCTAAAGCCCTTAGAGGAGATGAGATCAAGCCAGGGCTGTTGTGAGTTGGAGTCAGCTGAGACCAGTTGTTTTTCTCTGAGAAGTGAAGAGACTGAGTTGTTCAGTTAAGCTTCTGGCCCCAGTTACTGTGAGTATATTTTCAGTAAATATGATGCATACAAAATATTTTTTATCAAAAACTGTGGAAATAACATAAATTGTAGAATATCCTTGTATACCTGTTCAAATTAAAGGATATTTTATCAGAAAGAGACAATATCAAATCATAGGACATAAATCAAGAATAGAACACATGCAAAACTGTGTAAAAGTTGTATTTACTAATGTCCTACTTATATTTGTGTCTGACTAAAATATCATAAAAGAAAATACAATTACCATTTTATCAATAGGCTTTAGAGATTCCACTATGTAAATTAAAAAGCTTTTAAAAAGGCACACAAACACTAAGTAGGTCTGTTTGATGTTTATGGAGTAGATCAGGGTCAATGGAACATACTGTCAGATGGTTAATATTGTGTGGAAAAAGAGATTTATGTTAATACAAGGAATCTACTAGCCAAGAGAGGTGGCCAATGTTGTCTGTAAACACAGGTAATATTAAACCAAAGAGCGTGAGAAAGGAGGAAGGTTGGTATGACACCTGTGAGGCATCTCAGAAGGATCCAAACCAGGAAGGTAGCTCAGAGGCAGGGGGTTACACTGAGAGGAAGCAAACCTCATTTGGTCAGTGTGGAGTGAAATACAGCAGAGGGAGGCACAGGAGGGAAAATGTAAGAAAAAAAGAAAGAAAACCATGCTAAAGCTAGTGATTGTGTCAAGTGAGGCATTTAGACATAGAATGTCTAGACAAAGATGAAAAATAACGTCTAAATGACAGACAGGAAGAGCAAGCTTAGATGGGAGCTTTTTGAAATAATAAATAGCAATACTTTGAGGCTTTTAAGGGGTTTGAGTGTTTCTCTAGGGAGTCATGAAAGCATGAGGTTTCAAGAATACTGGTGACAAAAGCTGGTACTGCCGAGTGGTTGAATGAAATGATTTAGGGAGAAAATGTGTTGTGCATTAGTATCCTGGAAATGAATCTTCATTTTGGAGGAGCTATGGAGATAAGTCAGAGGAAGCTGGAGACTAAATACGTGTTGGGTAAACTCAATACCAGATTCACAAATGAGAAACACCCTAGTGGCAACCTGTGAAAGACTTACAAGGAAGCTAAAGAGCTCAGATATCAAGAGGACTGCTGAAGCTGCACATCTTTAATCAAAACAGACAGAAAACTAAGTCAACGCTGGGCTGAGACCCTGCCAAACCCTCTGGTGAACTGGTGGGATTGGGCTGTGTGGGGTGGTGGTACTGAGCATGCCTCCAGTGGGGGGAAAAAAAAAATTAAAAAAAAAAATCCCCAAATCTGTAAATCATTTGTGGGAAAAAAGCCATGTTATTCCTTGGCCAGGCTTGGCTAATTTTGGTCAGATTCTCAGCTAGCAGAAGTCATCACAGCCCAATTCACTTTGTCAAAGTCATTCTATATTTGTAAGCCACACAATGAGATGCCTCTCAGTACAGTAGGTTCTTGAGCGTGAGCAGAGTCACCTCATGGGCAAGTAAATGGGCTAGCACTCAAATCTACAGCGTTTTTAGCTTTTGAAAGTCTTCAGTATTATTGACCTTGGGAAAATTCAACAGGCCACTATTTGCCACTTTCCCCAGAAATAGGCTGCTTTTGACAAGTATGACTTTTTTTGACATTTTGTGGGAGGACTTGCAGAAATTTTCTGTGAATTCTTCCCTGCTGCAAGCAGAGCCCCTAAATCAGGGGCCGTAAAACCAGGGGGAAAGCAAGCAGGGTCTCAGGGAAAAAGCTTCGTGTCTCACAGCCTGGAACAGGGCACAGAGGTAGGTCAGTGGGCCAAACGGGGGGTCAGTCAAACTGCTGTTCTTACTGAACCGAGCCGGAAGAAAGTTCATTACTTTCCTCCAGTTGGATAGCAATATGAAAATCTTTTTCAAAATTACCAAAACACTCCTACCTTTGAAAGCAATGAACTAACTTGAAAAAAATATCTCATATGAATGGGAAACAAGGTAAGGGTACCTGTCTTTTCATCAGAACAGAGAAAGATATTTTTAAAGCTCAGAAAATGTGAAGCATGGATACAGAAAAAATATTTTCAAGGTAATATCTGCTTCTAATGGATGACAGTCTGAAAAATTATAAACCGTCTGCATTCTTCCAGTGTAGTTCTTTCAGTGTAATTTAAATATTTTCTGTCTGAGCTACAAAGGTTAAACAGAAAAAAGTATCATAACACATGGTGTGTTCACTTGCACAGGGCTGCTGCTGGTGTAGATTATGTTCTTGCTCAGCAAGGAACTTACCACAGAGCTCTTCTGTGTCAAGATTGCTGGAAAGATAAGAAGATAGATAGAGGGTTAATGAGCAAAGTAATGGTTTTTGTTGCATCACCAGAAATTGTTTTTGTTTTTTCCCCCCACCTGCACTCCTCTTCTGTGTCTGTCATGCTGGACAGCACAGCCCAGATTGCTCAGCCCTCCATGCTAAACGAGGGAAAACCCAATGTCTTTCTCCTATTTGCATTCCTCACCAGGCAATAGTCCTCCATGAGATGGAGTACAACAGAAGGACAGAAACAGACACAGCCCCTCAGCACAAAATATTACTAAGTCTTTCTGGCCATACAAAACAGTTTCACCAGTAGTAACTGCAACAAAATGTAGCAGCGAAATTAATGACATAAAAATAATAGTTGTATTGCCATATTGCTAGGAAATACATATAAATATGTAATATAAATACATAAATGTATGCAAGTATTCTATAAAATTCAAAATTGTTTATTTTACATAGATTTCATCCTGATCAACTTTTAAGCGGTTTTTCTCTCTCAGGTTTTAACAGTCCAAAGATAAACCGTCTGACCTACAGCTCAATTCTGACAGTTATCATATTGACTTTTTTCCCAGGGAGGAGAAGCTGATTATTAAAGAAACTTAAAAGCATGAATGTCCTTTCTGAATCTTGCTGATGGGTGAATATTGAACGGCTGATTGCACTTAGGATTTTTTCACTTATCTTTTTAATGGGATTTTTTTATTGACCTTTAATAAAATGATGACACAGTATTATCTTAAAGTCAATTTCTCCAATGTCAACTTTCATGTATTTGGCTTTTATTCAGGAGAAAGACAGAAACAGACAAAAATTGCAGGATCCTGGGTTCTTACAAACTTGCATAGTCAGGGCTATAAAAACTTCTGAGCATTTTTAATTGATGAAGTAAATGAACCTTTCAAAAAACTTTTATTAACTAATGGTCATCTGAACTGAATTTGTATGGGCCAAGTGGAATGGCTACAAATGAGTCTTGCATTTGTTTTTTCCAATGACCTTGGTGGCAGGTATAGTGAAATTCATCGTCTTTAAGAATCAGTGCTGAAGCTGGGGAACTTAACTTAGGTCAGCAAACTATCTGATGGAAGAAGTGTCTACAAATCCTTAAAGCTGTTCACCACGGATCACTATGGCATCAATGATCAACCAAACTGCAATCACTTCCAGAACTCAGCAGTCCTTTCTGAAACACCCCAGATGTTCACTCCTCAAATGCAGACTGAGACAGTGAAATTTGGAAAAATACCTGAGTCAAAAAACAGCAGCAAAATGCTATGATATTACATGACAGGTTGTTATGTTTCATACATTTTGTTCATTGTCTCAATATTTTCTGCCTTTTCACATCTTCTGCCCTAATGACTTCTCTTTGTACACAACATTTCTGAATTTTCTAATTTGCATCCTGATAGCTGAGTTTCAAACAACTTTTAACATTGTTAGCCAGTCAAATTTGCTCTCTGTTTTCAAATTTCATATTGAAATCCATTCTGGTCCTACTTATTCTGCACTATCCTCAGCAGTGTGGTAGTGGTATAGCACCACGATATGGCTCAGAGGCTTTCAGCATTGCTGTCATCGGAACATCTCTGTTAGTTCCATTGACAAAGGCGATGCAGCTGCAAAATGGACTACGACTGAAAATGGAAATGTATTTAGATGCTGGATTGGTTTTCATTTAGAATTGGGCACCTGAATAATTACAAAATTACTGTCCAAAGTGATTTGTGCAACGGCCTTCAGGAAGTCTGTGACAGTACATAGAAATGACAAAAAGAGCATGGATTTCACTCTAGCGAACTCTCTGTATTTCCTTTTCTATTATAAATACCCTTTGAAGCTCCATTGTTCTTGGCATCCTGTTTGAAGGGGATGCTGTTCTAGGCAGGGACACTATAATTTTGTCTGCCACTGATTATTTCATTCTTTCAGAAATAATAACATGTTTCTTCAAGCAACACAGTTGTGAACAAACCCAGGCATTCTTTTTCTGCACACAAACAACTTTGAGCACCCTGCAGGATGCTACAGAAGCAATTAAATAAGTTTGGAATATATTTAATAGTACAGGAGTGAGGTACACACCAAGGGGCTGTTTCTGCAGCTCAGTACTAGCAGTGGGCACCTGTTCGTCACTTCAGTGAGTATGTATGCCAAGGATGCTTCTGCTTAGACCTATAATCTGGCAGTTCTGAACATGTAATTTGCAATATTTGCTGGATGACTCACATCCAGGCTCCAGCACTCCACTCTTGATAAGCACCCAAAGCACAGGGTGCAGCCAAATGCATTCACGTCATGTCAGCACAATCATTTTTGTAAACCTCTGTTCTCAATTTGCTTTCTGTCTACTAAATGCGGTCCTTTTACGTGCCTGCCTTTTGTCTACAATGCTCCCTACTTAACAACATGAACACTTCTTAAGGGACATATGCCACTGACTGACTGCAAGGTTGATGTTACCTGTAGCTCTGTGGCAGACAGGTAAGCAAGTTCACTTGAGTGAACTGTGGGCTAAGTGCCTGTTTGTGGTACCTCTGGAAGGAGCCCCACACGTAGGCATGCAAAGCAGCTGTGGGCACTCCTGGGTTCTGCCCACATCGGTCAGCCATGGGGTGGGACCAGCCAAAGTGGGAAGGTCAAAGCTGCTCAACTCATCCACCGATGTGAACCCAGTGATCCACAGCTCCAGCAGCTGACCTGACACATACTGACCCTGGCATGAAAGGCACCTCTAGGCAGAGGTACCAGGAGATCTGCATGTTTTCCCTGGGCCATGAGAGGCGTCACTGCCATCTCTTCAGCACAGGAATGATACGCAGTGTGCACTCTGTCATCTAAAGCAGTGATATTATTGAAGAATCCAATACTATAGGAAAGATTTTATGAACTAACTTCATTTAGGAAATTCATTGCTACTACTGTCATAGTTGGAGAAGGATAAAACTTTCTTCTTCAAGTCTACTCTCAAGACTGAGAAGGATTGATTTCAGAGGCTTGAACCAACCCTTTTTTTGGTCCCATTTGCATGTCTCTGATAAATTTGGTTTCAGGGAGGAAAGTTGGAGGCTGGCATCTCCTATTGTTAAGTAGAGGCATATAATTTGTGAATGAAAGGAATGAAATGTTACTTAGACAGCGCAAGGGCAGCTAAACAATCATCTGTGGACACTCTCAGCCAAAAAGCTGTAAGCTCTTTGCAGGTCTTGCATCCCATTCTGCTTCAAGTCAGCCAAATGAGATAAGTGCTCCAACACTACAGAGTGTTGTGCAAAGGCTTAGAATATGTGCCCTTCCATTTTAAGGATATGCTGCTTCACAGCTCCTTTACAATATCAAGGACTTTTTTTTGCTCAGGTTTGCTCAAGGTCTCTTATCAGTGGAGGCAAAACTATCTTCTGCCATTAGCAGGACGAGGCATTGGCCTCTTGCCACAGAAAAGGGAGAAGAGGAAGAAGGGGCGAAATGGGGCAGAGCTCCTGGGGTTGATCCCTGGGAAGCCAAACTTTTCACTTCTGCAAGGACACTGCTGCTCTTCACTCCAGGGCTAACAGGACCATACACCTTCTGTCCTTTCAAACACAGCAGCCAGCTTGGCTTTCACAGCTCTGACTCGGGCAGTGGAGCTGATGGCTGTTTTACTGCCCCATATTTTTCTGTACTAAATAATTATCTAGTTTGCTTTTACTTAGCTCCAGACCAAGCGATAACTTCAGAGTTGTCACTTAATGCTCTGCATGTGGCAGGACTACAGGAGAGAATAAAGTTTTTTTTCCCGACAAAACTCAACTAAAAATACCCTAGTCCTTTGCATTAGTCCAGGATACAATGAACTTGTCTAGCCACCTTAATGATCCTAGCCTCTGATCCTAATACTAATGATCCTGATACTAGCCTTTGATCCTAATACTAACAATCCTAGTATCTCCATTTTTAAAAGAGTTTTAATAATACCGTTAAAAGTTGTTGTTACTAAAATCTGTAAAGAACTGTGCAAGGGATGATTTTTTTAACAGATTCTCAGTCACACAGACCTAAACAGGGAGATGAGAAGCACCATCATGGTGGCTTTTTTGCCACAAACTAGGCAAATTTTAGAGTTGTCACCCTTCAGTAGGTGAAAATGATGTTTCAACTTTTGGTTTTGTTGCAAAATGATTTTTTTTATTTTTATTTTTTTAACTGAGATTCAACAATTCATTGTTACCCAAAACATAATGTTCCATATTGGTTTATTAAAGTGTTTGTAAATGCATGTGTTGATAGAGATACTAAACTGCTGTGATTCTCTGGGAAACTTGGATTTGTGGAAGAGACCAGGCCCTCAAACTACACCTACAATTAAGCAATGAGCTCAATTCTAAGACACTAATGCTGTCTTCTGAAGAACTGATGTGAAATGAAGCATTCTAGGTCAGCTCCATTTAGGTCAGTGCAATTGAAACTATTCATTACATTTTGATTTTCCCGGTGTGAGTGAGTCTCTTATTTTCTGCAGAAAACTGATTTTTACATTAAAAATAACCATTCATATGAAAAATTTACAAGCAAATCTATTTGCAGCTTTTCTGTCTGACCGGAGGATATGTGTTAATGTCAGAACTGTGTAAGTCATTCTCATTAAACTTATTTTGTTCAGTCATGAAATACTAAACTGTATCAGCTCCTTCTGAACAGTATCTTTCCTTCTTATCTGTACTTCATTTTCAGGTTGATTTCTGTAGCTACTGTCTTGAAAATTATGAGAATTAGAGCCAATACCTGCAATTATCTCTCTTAAATAGTAGCAAACACACCTTCCTCATATCAGTGCTGAACCACGTAAAGATCTAGCTTTAAAAGATGGTCAGAAAATGATGTATTGTTTCCTCCTACATTTTTCTTTCTCATGGAATAATTCTTTTTTGGCAAAAATACTTTTCACTCTCTTGCAGTTCATGTAATTATAGAGTTTGTCTGTATCTCATGCTGTTTTTTAATAAATCTTTTTTGTTTCCTGATTGTATTTCCAAATTAATTATTTTTTTTTCTGTGTACTTGCATTGGACAGTGATAAATCATCAACAGCATGAGACCAAAATATGCCTCTCAAGTGAAACGAAAGCACATTATCCAAGGGACAGATAATTACTATCCTTAGACTACTGTCAAATTACTGAGGACTCGTCATTATCATCTTTACAACCAGAGTCCTGAAGGAAGCTCTATGGTCCCATACAGCATGCATTTCCTCATAGTTACACTATTCAGTACGGGGTTGTAGGCTAGTGCAGGTGGAATGGTTCCCATGGCTGCAAGGATAATGCTAACCAACACCTCCATCTCAGGCATCAGGTCGGCATCCTTTTGGAATGTGCTGTTAGAGCAGACAGTCTCAGCACTTCTCTTTTGCCTCAGTGAAGGAAGCAGGGCTCTGCTAATGAAGACCTGGACAGGAGGAGGGAGGAGGATTCGCTTTGGGGCTCAGAGTCCTAAGTGTAGACATCCACATGTGCAGTGTGTGTCACAGAATCATAGAATCATTAAGGTTGGAAAAGACCTCCAGGATCACCTGGTCCAGCTGTTCCCCTACCACCAATGTCACCCACTGAACCATGTCCCTAAGCACCACGTCCAATCTTTCCTTGAACACCCCCAGGGACGGTGCCCCACCACCTCCCTGGGCAACCCGTTCCAAAGCCTGACTGCTCTTTCTGAGAAGAAACGTCTCCTCATTTCTAACGTAACCCCCCCCCCCGGTGCTAGTCCTATCTACTAGTCCTATCACTAGTTACCTGTGAGAAGAGGCCGACCCCCAGCTCCCCACACCTTCCTTTCAGGCTGTTGCAGAGAGCAATAAGGTCTCCCCTGAGCCTCCTCTTCCTCAGACTAAACAACCCCAGATCCCTCAGCCACTCTCAGGACTTGTGTGCCAGGCCCTTCACCAGCTTCATAGCCCTTCTCTGGACATGCTTCAGGGCCTCGATGTCTTTCTTGCAGTGAGGGGCCCAAAGCTGAAAACAGCACTCAAGGTGCAGCCTCACCAGAGCTGAGTACAGGGGGATGATCACCTCCCTGGTCCTGCTGGCTGCACTATTCCTGATACAAGTATCCAACCTACCCTGCTATGCAAAGGAGCCCTGGTGTATTCAATGGAGTGGGGGATTTTCAGCATACCAGCCAGAAGGAGCTTGATTAATTGGACATAGTGCAGGCACCTGACGTTGTTTCAGATGCTCCAGCATCTTTCCCTCACCATTCACGTCCAAGTGCACCTTCGGTGTCATCCTGTCTGCCTTGAGCTGGTGTCTCAGGCTGACTGTGAGGTAGACTCAGGCACTCTGCTGACACATACACACGCAAGTGTTCATAAGAGCAAGTCCCACCTTACATGTGCAGTGTGATGGACTCTTTCAAATGCCCAGCATCTGCTGGGAGCTGTTGGCGGCCAAAGCTCTCAGGCCCTCACCAAACTTGTCTCTGGCTTGTGAGTATTTTATCTTCTTTAACTTGTGGCACACACAAAGGCTTAATGCAATACCTGCCTTCAGGAGGTTTTGTGTGCCCCAGGTCTGCCTCAATAGTCCTAGCACACCTTGTAACTGAGATCCTGGCTGAGGACTTAATTTTGCCAATGAGAAAAGTGAGAAAAACAAGTTTGATTCCCCACTGATTCATATGAGTCAGTAATCAGCGAAGCATTTATCGCACTATCTCTCCAGCAGTGCTGCAGACTGAATCCCCTCGAGATCTTCTGCATATCTCTTAGTTTGTAGCTTTGCCAAATATTCTCATTATCTTCTGACACCTTTTCCCTGAGGATGCCATTATGCAAAAAACAATTTCTATGAAAGTTATGAGTGGGGGGAGGGAAAGGAGAAGGGTAAGAGCAAAATGGAGATGTACATTTGCAAAGACTGTTAAAACCTGTTCACTGAGCCATTAACCATTTCAAGGATTCTTGCTCTGCTGAAACACGGACTCGCCACAGCTGAGAGAATTTATCAGGGGCAGATTTACGAAGGAAATGAGCTGTAAAAGCACTCACCCCACTAACCCCAAATTTCAAAATTCTCCTGCTTAATTCTAAACATGTATAAAAAGATCTGTGATGCTAATACTTTCCTCTGCTTTAAGGACAATAATATAGGTAAACAAAACAGCTGTACTTCTGCAGAATTACCTCCTCTGAAGCTGAACTGTGCTGCAATACTCTCTTGCATAATCAAGCTGCTTAGTGTTCAGTAAAGGTAGATGTGAATTCCAGTTAATGCAATTTATTAATTGTTGAGAGCATGCTAAGCCCACAAGTAAGGATTTTCTGAGTTGGGATAATTGTGTTTAAACAGCTTCTTCAGCAGTACTACAACCCCCAGGTAGCTGCACTGAGCATACACATGCATTGGATTTAGAAAACAGATGGGAGCTCATAGAAGTATTAAAATATAAACTAGGTAGTAGAAGCAATGCACACATTACTGAAGTACTTCAAATATCAAGTTTACAATAAAAATACCACTTATTTTCCTGATGCAGAAGGAAGAAGATCTTCGGATCTGAGTTTGGTATTTAGTATTATATATTTATTATTCAGTATTGGCATTTAGTAATAGGTATTTACTATTATTTGGTGATATAGTGATTCAAAAGGGCCAAGAAACAAAAGAACAACTGAAATGTCACCAAAAATATTATTTAATATTTCAAAGTTGAAAGTCAGCAAAAGCCAGTCACATTCAATGATTCTTCATCCTAATTAATCTGTAAAATATTCTTGTGCTCCAATTTGCTCCTAAGTATAGTACTTAGGAGAATATGTAAGAACCACAATACTTAAGGTGGCAAGACAACTCCACTCTTCTCGTCAGCTTTATACTTCCCAAATATTGCCTTTGTAATTTTTGTAAAGATAAAATGTCTCTTATAGTTAACATCACCAGCTTGCTTTCCCCATCTTCAGATAGTTTTGAGCATCAGTCTCTGATAGCCTTTGGCTTGAGATGTATCTAGTCATTTATGCTTCTGCCATGACAGTACAAACTGAAACCCAGTCAAAATGAACTTTTCATGGTCATTTGATAGAGGAGTTAAAAAAAACAGAATGCTGCAAGACAGCAGAACATGTGGGTATTCGGCTTCAAAATTTCTCAAGCTATGGCCTTCGGAGCACATCCTCCATGAGCTGCCTGGTGTCACCCTCCTTGTCAGCCCTGAAAAAAAAACTTCTGGTGCCTTTCCAGCACCTCTACTTGCTTCCAACACCCTCCCCAAATATGTGTCCAATTGGGAGGCAAAGATAAGCTCTTCCTCTTGCTCCTTCCCTTCGCACAGCCATGCCCTCATGTTGGTCTAGCTCATGCCATGGTGAGCTGGCTCCTACCCGACAAGCTGCAGGATCTAGCTTGGCCTCCTAACAGCCTTCAGGAGAGCTTAAGATGTAGCCTGGATGCTCACAGTGTGCTTGTTACCGGGGTATCTGCAAAACGTTTAAAACGTTATGAATAAGAGAGAAGGATCACTGCACAAGCACAGGCTGAAGCTGAACTCTTGAACAACCACTGCTGTTGATTTCTTGTCTATGCTACTTTTTTAAGGGGTCTTTACATACAGGAAGGACACCATTTATCAGTAGATGCAAGTGCTAAGTGCTGCACACTAGGAAACAAGAACAGGCAACAAGCCAAGGCATTCAGTGTCACCTCTGGTGAGATGCCTGATCGGTCCTTCAGGGGCAGCGGGAGACCCGGCTGTGACTGCCCAGACCTAATCCCTGCTGCACCCATGCAAAGCCTTGTCTCACGAGGGTGGAGTGCGGGCATCAGAGCCAGGACTTGCCATAATAACTGCTTTACACAATTTAATGGTGTGTGATTGAGTAGGCATTGACCAAAGGTTTCGTGAGATCATGGAAAGCAGAAATAGAAGAGACTTTCAGTTGAAAGTCACTTTTTCAATGTTTAAGTGGTCCAGTCTCCTCTTGTTTCTGTGTGGTCTTTTAGGACGCTTAAAACAAAACAAAACTAAACTAAACTAAAAAAAACCATCAACAACAACAACGACCATCCAAACCAACAACAAAAAGAAAAACAACTATGTGAAGCCCTTGTGAACAGGTATGAGCTACTCTGAGCATGGGGGGAAATCTGGTGTAACTGTGCATCTAGGGGCAGAGTTTAGGGACATGTTTTAGTTGGTAATATTGGTGGTAGGGGGACAGTTGAACCAGATGAACTTGGAGGTCTTTTCCAACCTTAAAGATTCTATGATTCTATGATCTAGTAGTTGGCCTATGAACTAGTTATTATATTGCTTTAAGGTTCAGTAGACAGAAGAGTCCTCCACAGATTTAATTGTTTACAGTTTATATTTTTGATTGCTAGCTCTTACAAATATAGTTCTTGTATTAAAACATCATCAAGAAAGGTAAAAAATATAGAAGTACTAAAACATGGGGAAAAAAGACCTTCCTTTTTTCATGAACACACTACTTCACCTAATCTGGCTGTCTAGTGATGGCATCATTATTAATTTCTTTTATTCCTTATTTATTTTGTACATGTGTTTCCATCTGTAAACAAAAAAAAGGTAATGGAAGGTATCAAGGTATCAATTTGTATGGTGTGTCTTTCCTCATATTTACTTAATGATTAAGATTTTATAAAAAACATACATAGATTTTATGAAATAAAGAAAAAAGTCAGTCTATGTATAGCACATTCATAGATCACAAGATAAATATTCCAAATTATGTACTGAGGAAAAATCCATACAAAATGTAAACTTTCAGTAAAAGCAATGATCTCCCCTGGATGAATGACCTGTACTGCAGGTCCTAGACAAATTGTAAATATAAATTCATCCCAGCATAGTGACCTCCAGTTCTACCTATCTTTTGGAAATTTTATACAGCGATGTCTAATTCCAACTCTACTTTTTTCCTGGTTATTATGGTCAATTTAGCACCAATTGACTCTTTCTAAAAAGATAAGACCTGTATACACCAAACAGCAAGGTGCAGCAATCATAGTCAGTTAGGCAGACACAACCTTAATTACTGGAAAGTTAATCCCCCCTATTTTTGTCCTACTATTACATTGAAAATGATGACCACTCATTTTAGAGGTATTCGATAGCCTGCCTTCTTTGTATCAGGTGTGTTGTATTATCTTGGTTAGCTAATAACAGCTGGTTAATTTAGGTCCCTTAAGGGTGTTAAACCAGTGGAAGTACCTTATACTTATGCATCTTTTCTTTTTGGAAGAGTGTTGTAGCAGAGCTGAGAAGGGAATTCAGGTTTCCTGAGATCCACAGAAATCACTCCAAGGCCAGCTTCCATTTTCTATCTTCAGGCTTTGAAGCACAAAGACTCATGCACACAGAAAGTGAGGTTTTGAATGCAGGTAAATTAAAAGATTTAGTGCAGGTAGAAACAACCTGAAGTCTGCTCTTGTGGCAAATTGGCTATGAGGTCTTGAGGTACTCCAGAAATGATCTATCAGATCGTGATATACTTCCTTAGCTATCTGTCCTAGGCATTTATGTGCAGTGTAAATCACTGCAGTGCGTGAACACTGCATAACCTCAATCCTTACCAAATATTCCTAGGATAATGGAGCTACAGTCTGTATTTTGTTAATAGCGAAGTGAGGCACAGAGAAGATACATGATTTGCCCAGAGTTTGACAGGGTCTGCATTTCAACTGGATAAAAAAGACTAAATAACCTGTACAAATCTTCTACTGGAGACATAACTAAGTAGAGTTTCTCATCCTCTCCGACTGAAAAAAAAAACATGAACTACTTGGAGATTACAGGCACATACAAAGATTATCATTTCATTCCCTTGGGCAATTTTCAAATGAAAACATGACATAATAGATAGTTTTAGGATTATTTAATATGCACATGATTCTTCTAATGCTTGCATTACAAAATTTTCCAAGGTTCAATGAACATTTTGCTGCTTTTCTTAGCCAGCTGGTTAATTTAAGACATTTTACATAATCTGTCCTTTTCAGCAAATGCCAGTGAGTAAACTTTCAGCCTCCTTATTATATTTGCTTCATGTGATTTTTGTTGGAAAGCTATCCTAATAAGGAATTCCTATTATACTGCCCAAGCTGTCTCTCTTTGCTGTATCCGTCTGATATTTGGCATGCTTTATCTTGCTGCCTGCCTGATGACAGGGTTTTCAAAAGCAAAAAGGTGCTAAGGAAAGCCTTTACAAGTTCTTTTTAAAGCCTCCCCTCTCTTAAAGAGAGATCAAGTGGCGTAGAATGCTCTTCAGCTCCAAAGTCAGGCATTAAGCATTTTATCAGTTAAAGACTTCAGGGGAAAAAAAAAAAAAAAGGAAAAAAAAAAAAGAAAAAAAAAATCAAAAAGCCTCTTATTACTGTTTAAATTTAAGTGTGTTTTCTTATCATCTACAGCTAGGCTCTACTCTCTAATAAATGATAACCAGGCAAAAGAAAGTACCCTTTATTCTGGTTGGAAAAGGTAATTTAGTAGGTTTTCCTAGTCTTCCACCTCTTCAACCCTCTGAAATACATGAAAATCCGATCTTTCACTGCACGTAATCTCTGTGACTTTTGTGCCATGTTTTTTGCCAGACTTTTCCCAGTCAGTGAGACTTCTCTCTCTCTGATGCCTGCTGTGCCCCTTGCGTTACCTGCTCTCAGCTAATAACTCTAGCCTTTGACAAAGCCTCCCTGATTTCCCAGGAGGAAAACCATAATGTTATTCTCACTTTCCTACATATTCCTACATATTCTTCAGATGCAGGTATTCTCCAATATATAGAAAAAAACCAACTTACAAATACTAATAATACAAATGTTACAAAATAATAATAATAAAAAAAAGCATTGTAAATAAAAAGAAAAGAAAAATAGGCATAAAACATCTATCTTTTTTTTCTATAGAGTTCTTACATGGTCATTGAGGATATTTGGCCCATTCAGGATGTTCCCTGACAAATGTAGACACACACAATCACGGTAACATAAACCCACTCTCATGCACAAATGTGGTAACATGAGGAAGTCCAAACCTGTATGAATGAGTCTTTGAATAACAGGGACAAAAATTGATGTGAAGGGTAATAGGCTAAGCAAATTCCCATGGTGTTCCAAGAAGCATGTGATTCGTTTTGCCAGGATTAGATAGACTGCATACATTGTATTTGTTCCTCAGCCCTGGTCACTGGTTTTAAGAGTCCTGAAGAAGTTAAAATGTTGCACTTATTTCTCCTGTACACAGTCCATAATTACTTAGCAGTATTTTTGCAGCCTTTGGCCTTAAATTTATAGCACTTAAGTACTTTAGGATAATGTGGTAAATTAGGTAAATAATGATTGGCTTCTCTTCTTTTCTTATGCTAAAACATAATCTGTTTATATTGCTCCTTCTCCTGTACTGTCTACAAAGGTGAATGATATATCAGGGAAACCTGTTTCTCTGTAGCATCACAGTACTGAGAGTCTTCAATAATGGGTACTTTAGGATGGCCTTGTGAAAAATACTCCAATGCTTTCATTTTGTGTGGGCTGAAAAATAATGATTCTGGGAAGGCTATTCCTGATTTACAGAAGCATAATTGAGCTAAGAAACAGATCCACAGAGTCATATAGACATTAACTCCTAGGGGATATATCCCTATGTTTATATCAATTAAGTGCCTATGTGAACGCTTTTAGGAATGCATAGAACAGATCCCAAGAAGGAATCCTAACGATAGGCATCTCATGTCTTCATATAATCACACAGAAAATACTGCAAATGAAAAGTACTTCATACACCTTGATAAAAAAAAAAAAAAAAACCAACAACTAAGCCATTTTGACACCAAAGACCTGTTCTTCTCTATGTAGACTGGATATTTAAATAAGTTGAAGTTAGCAGCACTTTGAATAGTTAACGTGAATTCATTTAATTGTTTTTTGTTGTTGTTGTTTGTTTTGTTTTGTTTTGTTTTTGTTCCCCCCACCCCTAATAAACATTTTTATAATGGCTAATGAAAACCTAAAAGCTTATTTAGAATTTTGATGTTTACTTGCCTGGAAGATGTTCATAAAAGATCAGAAACTAAGATACATATTTTCTAGCATACAGTTGTGAAATATTGATCAGATTTCAGACTTCAATTGTTTTCTTTGCTTTCTTCACACTTTCTGGAAAAGAAGAGTAATTCCACCTAGACTGACAGGAGGCAAAATTTGTAAGGAGAGGATACATTTTATTAGACTAATAATGGTGGAAAAAAATGGACAAGATTTTAAGCACACAAGGGCTTGAGTGAGGCTGCTTTGGAAGAATGAACTTTGAAGTGCTTCCCACAAAACTTCAGGCCTTATGCTGCAAGGGCAGTTGGAAAGTCAATGGCCAGCATCACATCTGGTCATTTATAGGTCTCCAGGGCAATGGGCCCAAGCTGATATTTAGGGCTAATGATTCACAACAGCCACGGGAACTGGATGTTTACAGAGGAAGAGCAGCAGAAGCTGAGGACAAGGGGGAAAAGGAAGGTTGCAATAATATAGTACAGATATCCAAAGGAGAAAAAGTCACAGGAGAGTGCTGTCAGGAACTAGCCAAGGGGAAAGGCCGGTCTGGAGCTACTTGGGTTAATGTGCAAGTCCTAAATATTAAGGTAACTGCTGAGTTCATGAGTGTGAGGAAGAAATGCAGTAAAATCTCACTGTGTGTTAGTGTCTGGATTTTTACGAAGTACATGAATTACAAAATATCAGCCTGTGGGTTTTGTTTGCCTGTGCAAAGTAAGATAAACCCCAGGGACACAGCTGAGTTTGACACTGGATGAGATAAGGTCCTATTACACTGTCCAGGGTTTTCTTATAGTGAACATAGGAGGCTGGGCTGTGATAGCATCTTCATACACTTTACTCTGCTGTACACAGACGGGAAAAGCAATACTGACTTTCTGTGTAATCACTGTTTGTAGAGAGAAACACAACCCATGCTGGGATTGCTACCCAATGTCTCCGTAACCTCCAAGAGAAAGAAATAAACAACCTTCTTTACCACAATAGTCCAGTTTAAAAACCACTAGCTTAATAACACCCTTCTAATTAACAAGAGCTGTGAGACCTGCTGTGAATAACTGTTGATGGCCAGAAAGGGGATAAAAAGGAAATTCATTCTCTTCTTCAATCACTGTGTATAAGAAAAAAATAAATAAATAGCACAAGAGAGAATGTAATGGCACAATTTTGGATCTACTGAAAGTAATAAGCAAAGTTCTTTGTACCCTCAGCCTGTTGCCTTGTTTAGCCCAACTGTACTTGGGACATCCAAATTGCCTAATTGATGACACCAACACTTGGTATCCCATGCCAGCACCACACAGCATGGCTTTTTTTTTTTTCTTTTTGCATGAGTTTCTCAATTCTTGACTGTGCTTCACAGAAATGAGTACTTGGACCAGATGTTGAGCAGGGAAAAAAAATAACCAAAGCAATCATTGTCCAAGTACTTATTTCTGTGAAGGTGGTAAAGAGCTGAGAAAGTCATATTTAAGCCTGAAGGAAGCCACAGACCCACGTCCTTATTGACATGAGAGGAGAACACAGAAGGCATCCAGTTTCCAGCCCATGTTCTTAGTGCACAAATCACAGTTATCAGAACATACGTGTACTTCTGAAATGTTTAGAAATAGTGAAGCTGTAAGGTTTAGAGCAGTATGACACAGTCTAGCTTCCCTGAATCAGCTTTCTTCTTAGGCTTGTTTTCTAAAATCATCCTGATGTCTTTTTTCCATTCTCAGGTGCAGACAGTAGCACTTTGATTGTAAGAAGTGGACACTTACTCAGTATTGTGTGTATCAATTGTGTGAAAAAGTTCATGTAGTTCTTCTCCACTCAGAATTCCATCAGCAAAGTAAGCTTTGAATTCATCAAAGGATAGTTTTCCATCATCTGGAAAAAGAAAAAAAAAAAAAAAAAGAAGAAGAAATGGAAAGTGCCATAGTTTCATTTCTGGTTTTGCTTTTTTACTTCAAGCAATAGAAGAGGAAGCTATTAAAAAAAACCCTAGCTCTTCAGATTAAACGTATAAACTTTATATATTTAATCAAGTCTTGTAAAGAACGTGTTAAATGCACCAGCTGTTGTAGTTTCAGTTCTCAGTTTGCCTGATAATTCTGTTATTCTTCCTCCTTCTCATCTTTCAAACAAAGATAGTTTGGATTTAGTAAGTCTTTACTGACAAACACGTAAAGACAATCCTCCTGTCTTTGCTCTTAACCCATTCATTGTGGCTTCTCCCCATGCTGTTCCACACTTCTTCCTGCTTGCTCCCTGTCCATGTCCCTACCTCTGCATGGAAGATCAGTGGCTTCCAGAGACAGAGAAACCCCAGGAAACTGTAAAACCAAAGATTTCTTGAAGGAACATGGTGTTTCAAAGAAGCTGTCACTGAAATAAATAGAGCTATCTATTTATTTCTCTTTCCTTTTTTTTTTTTAAATTTAATTTAATTTAATTTAATTTTTATTTTATTTCTTTCTGCTCACTGCCTCCTGCATGGGAGACTGAGACTCAAGCGCACAATTCAATAGCATCAGGGACCTGACCCTGGCTGTCCTCTCTGCCTAAGGATGTTAATAAATACACAGCACTGGTTTGCAGCATTTTGATTCTCTCTTTCTTCATAAAATATGTCTTTTTCAAAAAGGGCTGTGCTTGGAGTGGAACTAACAAAACAAATTTATAAAGCTTGACCAGAATAGGAATGGAATAAGAAGCCAGCTTCATGTCCTCTTCCACTACAAAGAATTTCAATTCATTTTCTTGGTCAGCACAGAAAATATATTTTATTTGCCAGCATGTAAATTGTCTGGTGATTACACAAAACTTTAGGAATGAGAAAACTATTTTGGACATATATCAGAAGTCAGTCGAGATCTGCAGATGGATTTTCAGACAGAATCCAAATTGACCATGTAATATATAGTGAAACCCAACTATGAAAAAGTTGACTTTTTATTCTCTGAGTACCTGGTGCTAATGTTTGTTTGGGACAAAAACAATCTCCACATGGATCCTGATCATCATCAATAACATGTTCATGTTGTTGGGAAATGTCTACAAGACTAATGGAACTCAGAGGGAGGGGAAGTACCATATGACAATATTCAGAAGAACAGTAAACAGATGTACACTGAATCAAGAGGAATGAGTCCTTATTACAATCTCTACTACATTATTTAGCAGAGTCTGTTTCATCCTTGTCTTAATTTAGCTTTAATTATAGCAAGCCCTTGACTACATGAGACAAAATCCTTGAGTTGAGATGCATTAAGACAAGATTAATTATCTGGTATTTCAAGGCTGTTACCACTTTATATTGAGGTTCTACCCTCCTTTTGTCAGATCAGTCTGTGCATAACCATGAATACTTTCTAAAGTATCTATTATATTTTCTACTATACTATTATACTAATACACTTTCTAAAGTAATCTAATGAATACTGCAGTGTTTCATTGAAGTAAGGATCATATTTGTACTTCACCTCCCTTAGGCATGTCTGAAATTCCAGAGAAGATACTATACCAAAGATACTTTTTAATAAACACAGATTTTTCATGGTTTGTTTATTTGGTTAGTTTTGTTTATTTGTTGTGTTGTTGTTGTTTGATTAATGACATCATAAATGGATAAAATGTGCTACAATTTGGACAGCCTGTCCCGCCCATAGGCTGGCCATGGTTGCAGTGAAAGAAGCAGCAGACTCAGGCTATTGTTTGCTCTGGAAAGTAAGACTCTGGGACGTAGAGAACATTAGACTCTATCAACTCAGGTCTCTGATCATGTCAAAATGAGTATTTAACAAATGGCAGGCAGCACAACTAATTTTTTTCTTGAATATGTAATTCCAGGCTAAGGCTAAGGAACCAATTAAAGGAAAAAATGTATGATAATTCTGGTTGCTGAAATGAACTAGAGCCTAGATGGGTCTTTGAATAACATTGTATAGAAGACGATGCCAGAAACCAACCAATGCTTGTCAGCAGGGAGATGATATTAGGAAAAAAAACAAAAAGTAAAAGAAAACAAGTTATAAATTAAAAGCTGATCCCTCTGAGGCCCATGAGATTTGATCAGGGATCCCTCAGTAGCAGCAGATACTTCTGTCCTGAAGAGGAAGTGCCCTCTTGTCTTCTCTGGACAGGGGAGACTTCAGCAGAAGTCCCTAGGTCAGGCTGAGACAAATCCACAACTCCATGTAAAGAGTTATGGCAATTTGATCCCTGTTGACTAGTGTATCCGACTGAGGTTTAAATGCAAGATTGATAACCAGCAAACAAAACCAACAGAAAGAAGATCCACCTTTTGCTATACTTAGAAGTTGGAATGGTAAAGCAGTAAATTAAAAGTTAAATATTAACTTATCTAAACTTATTGAGCCTTTGTATGAAGCACAGACAGTAAGTTCAGAGCCTAAGAGTTTATAACTCCGTTTGGGTAGCACTAAATTTGAGTTCACTCGGCTCTTTTTCTTCATTGAGTAACTTAATGATTCACTCACAGGCACAAAACAACTGTAGAGGATAAGGCTAAGATGCCCTAGGCACCAAATTAGTTCACAATATTGCAGCTTAATTTTATAGTGGTGAAGTTTTCATTATAAAGGCAGTATCTGAACCCTGTAACTACATGATGCATGGCAGCATGAACATTTGAAGAGTAGAGATGAGGAGTTTCTTCACTCTTTTACTTGTTTTTATTTCATAATTTCTTTGATTTGAATATATGGCTTCAAGTACATAATATTCAAGAGGATTCAAATTGGACTAATTGAACGTCTGCTTCAACAAAAACATTTTGAAATGTTTCATATGAAAAGACAGATTGTAGCTGGAGATAATCATCATTATGATCAAAATATAATGGCAAGATCTAGAAGAGCTATAAGCCAAGATGGCACAATACTGTGCTGAAGGTAGGCAATTTTCTTTGACAGAACTGCTATGATTACCTAATTGGCAATCTAAATACATCTGCCATTTGGCACTGGTTACAGAGAATGAATATTAAATACCAAGCGTACTGAAACAAGCTAATTTTCACAGCTATGCTTCCTTTGGCTTATTACAGATATAATCAATTGCTTAATCAAACTGCCTCTGCAGCTTTAGCCTCTGCTGGGCAGGGTGTTTTGCACGACTTATACACACACCCAAGAAACCAGTGATTGTCGGCAACTTTCCTGAGGTAAACATATGAGTTTACTCATAGAACAGACTGGATATGACAAAAAATAAAATAAATAAAAACCTGAAACATCTGCCTATTTATCTCTTTTCTTCAGGATCATTGGCTTTACATCAATCCACAAAATCATTGATCTGCCAACAGCCAGACTGGGCACTTTAGCTATTTTCTTTGTATTTTATCATCCAAAAGCAGAGATTCCCTTTTGCTTTGTTGCTATTTATTCTCAATAGGACTTTGAAAGGCCTATCTCTGACACATCACTAAGGTTGTTGCTGGCAAAAACTAAGGAGCTTTGAACCTATTTGCTTACTTACAGACTTCAAGCAGTCGCATTTACTGAAAATAATAATAATAAAAAAAGAAACAACTGATTTTTTGGGTTATTTCTCTAACTTTGTATAACTGTTTAGCTAGTGTAACTAGGGTCTGAGCTGCTGGTGGCCCAGGCCACCCCAGCATCTCTTTGGTGCTCAGATGAAGCTCAGACCCAATCTGCTAGCAAGTATTCCTTGTATTGTTTAATTGAAGACATGTTTGCCTAGCCAATGTTTTTCTAGTTTCCAGCATGACTTTTATTTTAAAGGATGCATTCCATCCCCTCAGCACTCCCTCCCCATGGGCACGCTTCGCTGCTCAGACAAAGCGAAGTCCCAGATAAATCCTGTCCGGTTTAAGCATTTCAGAGCAGCTGAGCTGGAACGTCTCTTACAGATGCTTCAATCTTTGTCACTGGCAAAGTGACAGGGGATGGATGATTTGTGAAAGAGAAACTTTTCTGAAGCTAAACATCCCTTGGACAAATCAGCCTTCAGCAATGTTTGCGCTGGCAACATTATCTCCAAGAAGCTGTTTTGCAAGCCTTGCTTGCTCTTGCGTGTCTTTGATGGTTTTCAAAAGCATAATTTCTTCAAAAACAAGCACAGTTCCTTGACCTCCTTGGAGCTCAAAGGCTCCCAGCTGGCAGACAGAAATATAAACAATAAAATGTATCTCCCCATGTAGCACTTGCAAGTTTTATATTTACATGGTATTTCGGAGGAGCCTTCCTTCAGGATGCAATCGTGTTCTTACATTTATTCCCTTAAAACTCATCTTTCTATTGAATAGATGTTTTATGTGCAAAATAGGCCCAAGCAACATCCCCCAGCACTCCAGAAACACAATGACTCTGTTTTGAATCATCCGTGACTTCAGTGGACAACACGTCTGACAGAGGAAATCCACATATGTACTCTCTTTCTGAGTTGAAAGATGACTTCAGTGAGCAAAATTAATTCAAGCAAACAATGAACAAAAGGTTCTAGTAATACATATTTGGAGTCTCCACGACCAAAGATGATGGCAAATGATGAGTCTGCAGCCAGCAAAGGAGGTTACAGTGATGCAAGGAAAACAGGGTGTCTTGCAGAGATTCTAGGAAAAGCCAGAAGGCAAGAGAACAGCTTCCACTCCCACCTATTTTGGGCTTCTGGTTAGGGCTGCAAGCCCTCCCCAGCAGAGAGCATGTTTGCTGACACAGCACATGTGAAGCTGCGGGCTCCACAGATGAGCTTCCAACCAGCATTTACGCAGCAGGAGCCATGTCAGATGGAGCTCATCTGGCTTACTCCACTCGGAAGAGTTGAGGGAAGGAAAACCCCAAGGCACTAAAGCTGATCCCAGGACTCACCCTGGTGGGCTGGGAGTCTAAAAGCAGAGCCAGCCCAAGCAGACTGATAGTACATACCTGCTGCATGGATATGCGTAAGAGGTTAGGATCAGAGCTAAAAGATATTGCCATTTCTCAGCCCTATACACAAATAAAATGGGGGATAAGCACTGAAACAGATGCAAAAAGTTGCAGAAAACTTGATGTATTGGTATATAGCACATAAGTTGGAATGAGACCAAGGAAGAGCTAACAAAATAACGAATTTCAGTGTGCCAGAGAGTATGCTGATAACATCCACTAGGTTCCAGGCGTAAGGGGAGACCTAAGAAGATTTCGGGCAAATGCACTAAGCTTTCTTTCACTATGATCTGTATCAAGTGCTCATATAACCAGAAATAATGTTTCTGAGATGTATTTAGGTAGACTGATGCAGTAGAATCTTGTGCAGGAAAAGTTTAGCACAAGTAACCGAGTGGTCCCAGGGGATAAACAGGAAGAAGACCTGGTGTTGGCCGAAGCCTGTTCATTTAAATACTCCCAACATAGCTGTGAAGAAGATAAGCTGCAGAGTGTGGTGGCTTCAGTAATGTGCTTTGAGTGCAGGGCAGGTCTGTGTGTCTGCACCCCAAATGGCATTCGCTGATGGGAGCCCAGCTGATGGATATTGGAGTGCAGGGTCCAGCCCCACAGAACGTGAGGGTCCCAGGGAGGTGGGATGGGGAATCCCACCCTGGGCAAAGCATGGGCTGGTGTGGTGCCTGTGGACCCAGATGGTTGGAAAGCGTGGTGAGAGCCCCTGGAGTCTGTGCTATGAGAGCTTTGCCTTACAACACCCATTTTATCAGTACTGATAGAACAATTTCGGAGCTCAAATCTGCAATGCAGCTGTTTGAAGAATTTCTGTGTTCTGACTCCAGTTCAGGATATATTTTCTTTGAAGGGATCCATTAGACATACAGCTCATACAGAGCCACTGTGATATTAAGACCTGGCCCTTCTGGGTATCACGTCACTTAGAGCTTCACCAAGGGATTCCTGCATGTAGGCGTTTTTCTCAAGGAGGGGCACACAGGACCTGAGACCCTGTCATGTTGTGACATATCTGGTCAGCCCATGTGTATGGAGGGGAGAGCCCAGGCACTGCTGCAGCTGCCACTGAGCAGAGCTGCTGGAGCAATTTGTGGGCAAGCTGGAGATCCCGTGAGATGACAGGACACTGGGGCTCCCAATTAGGAGATACTGGACTAGGAAAAAATACTGAAATCAGGGACATGGCATGCTTTGTTTTGGTCTAATTCTAAACCTTTCCTTGAAAATAAAATTTATTCCCATGAGTGGAAATATTCATAAAGCCTCCAGACTGACTCTGATGGTCCACATTAGAGTAATTCAAAGGATCACCTCCCTGAGGTGCTTCCCCAGCCTCTCTCCGGCATATTCAATCTGTCCTCGGGGATGGCTTAAGTTAGCACTCTGGGTTACAAACCAGAGCTGCTAAATCAGTACCTGAGGACTGCTGTCGGGAGGCAGCCAGACGGGCAGGTGGGAGCTGTGCCAGAGCTCACCTGGACCCACCAGCAGGCACAGCTGCCGGAGGACTCATCTGCAGAGCCAGTGTTTGTTCTGCAATGACACCGTCAGCGAATAATGAATATGAAAACATCTATTTTGACCTTTGCCAAATTGAGTCTAGACTGAGAGTTGTGAGATTTCCTCTTGATCACAGCGCAGGTGCAGCTCTGTGGCTTTCTGGTTATTCTGTGGAAATCCTGGCAGGTGACTCACGTGTGCACTCCGTGAATCAGTCCCTTTGGTTGCTGAAGCCAGCGGAAGCTGTAGGATGTCACCGCTGCACTCTGTTAGCTTATTTTACAGAATCCTTTACTGATGACCAACAGTCTCTTGCCAGGCTGATATTTCAGGCATGGTTTCAGAGCTGTACTGAAATCCCCAGGCCACTGCAATCAACAACAGTTTTGCTGCTGCTGGAGTTCTGGGTTCTTTACGGTGGGCACTGGAGGACTTTTCATCTGTTTCTTACGTTAAAGGCAGGAGAGAAGACGCTGTTGATATTATAACACTATTTTATACAGTTTGAATTCTACATTTAAAAAGAAATGTTACGTCCCTGCTCTGTATCATGGACATTACCGGGTGCTGAATGAAGACATATGACAGAGTAAGACTAGCCTCATCTGGCTGCAGTTTACATTTTACGGGTTCTATTTCAGTTAAATAATTAAAATTTATATATTTTAGAAGGGAAAAAAAGCTTTGAGTGAGTGCGTGTTTGAAATGCCAGAGGAAAAAAAATAAACCAAACATAAATGCTTTGATTTTGGTATTATAACATTTTGTTGCTGTTCTGTGCTGGGTATTTGATATTTAGGTTCAGCCTTCTCTGGAGACTTAGTCTTGCTCTGTCTAGTCATTTTTTAAATTTTCCCTCATCATTTGGTTGCAGTTATTCTTGACTGCCTGCAGCATAATGTTTGCTGTGCTCCTTCCAGTTAAGGCTTTTTTTTTTTTTTTTTTTTTTTAAGTCTCTGCTTCTATAGAAATTATTACCTTTGGTGTTTTCAAATATTTTCCTCTTAGGAGCTTTAAGGATATTTGAGATACTGCTTATACTCCGCGTCTCAGTGTTTGTTCATAACAGTTGAGTTGTATTTGCAAATCAATGACAACAACTGCATACAAACCATCTTCTCTGGGCCTGCTGTATTAGAGCTGCCCCTTTGAGTTAACTCCTGCTCGGGGCTGAGCCAAGGGATTAGGGGTGGGAGCTATACATTTGGAAGAAGACCATAAATATCAATTCATAACTTGTGGAGCATAACATGCTGCTGGGCCTGTGATCATTTTTTTTCCACCTCCATATGGGTCTAGATCTGAAGCAGCCAGGCTCCCATCACAAACAAGCTGGAGATAATAAAGTAGAAACACTGCCAAAAGGCAAGAGCAACCTCCTTTTCCCACAGGAGGACAGGAACAGAAATGACCCCCATGACACAGGCAAAGGGAGACACAGGCATTTTGACAGTCAGACTGTTCACAACAGGATTTTTGCGAGAGCCTATATCTGAATTTCCCTTCCTGTGCTAACAGGAAGGAATTATTGTAGAAGGCCATGCAAGCAGGGTGCACATCAAAGCTGCAAGGGCAGGAGAGGCCCCAGGGTGACCTTTACCAACTTATATTGTCTCATTTGTTGGCAAACCACTGCAAGGCTCATGGGGTGCCTCAGGTCCCTCTTAGCACATCAGAAGGTCACACACATGCGGCAACCATTGCTGACTGTGAGATGAGGGTTGTTTTTTTTTTTTTCCTTGCCTAAGAAAGACTGCATTTGGCAGTTCCAGTTTCGCATATTTCTGTACTTCCCCCTTGCTAGGTGGGGACAGGATTTTACTTTTTGAAAGGAATTTAGTGAGTTTGATTTTGCTTTAAATAGCAAAAGAAATTAATTAAATGAAGAACTTTCCTTTAGATGTTTTTTTCCAAATTAATTCTGTTCAAATCCACATTGTTTCCTTTGAACACATGGAGTTTTGTAAAGTAAACCAGACCAAAACTTCACTTTGACATGCAAAACCGAAACTTCTCCTTTTATAAAAATGTTGATGTGCAACATCTCACCTTTATGAAATTGCTTTTTTACCTCAGGGTTTTCGTTAATATTATGAACCATATATTTCTTAGAAATGTGATATCCCTTTTGTGTGCCATGATCTCCGTCTAAGAAAATCACACGACCTTTTCAGCTGCTGGAGAAGTGTTGATCTGATCCATACCGAGTGGAGCTGCTCAGCCATGAACTACAAATAGAGTTTATGAAGCTGATCATCTTGAGAAAGCTGTGGATATTTCCAGAAACGGACTGGTAATAGAATGATACACGTACCTGGGCTGGCAGAGAAAGAAGCCACCACCACCAAAGAAATAGAGCTTGTATGGCTTCTTTTAAATGGGGGAATGACTATTTGATAAAGTAGTTACTCATTTAAGCCCAGTTGTCATAAATCATTGTGATATGTTTGAGTAACAACAAATCAGCAAGAATTCTTGGCTCTGGAGTTCTTTTTTATTTTATTTTATTTTATTTTATTTTATTTTATTTTATTTTATTTTATTTTATTTTATTTTATTTTATTTTATTTTATTTTATTTTATTTTATTTTATTTTATTTTATTTTATTTTATTTTATTTTATTTTAATTTTTTCCTTGCTGTGGAAGGCAAACCTGAAATCTCACAGTCTGTAAGTCCACGATAAGAACACTCTCTCTTATAATGCTCCCATCTTTCAGTTCGATCCAACTTTCTCAATGCATTATTTTCTTGTTGTCAAACAAGTACCTAGTAAGGTTTTTAATGATTAGCTGCTTTTATAATCTCACAGGAGAATGAATATGGCAGCTCTGAGTGAGTCCTATTAAAAGTGTATGGGAGAACTTTACAGATCGTTTCAGGGACAGGAACTTAGTATTTGTTACTGTAAGCCAATACTTGTTTTTCTGTAGCACAGAAAGGTAACACTGAAATTGTAAATATCCCATTAATTAACAAGAGTTAATTATCTGTGTTGACAACAGTGCAAACACGTTAGATATGTGTTCAAATTTCCAATAACCTTTCTAAGAAGCTACTTAACATCCCAGCCTTAAAGCCAATCTGCTCCCTAATAATGTGGCAGGAGCTTGTGCAGTGCTAGATTAGCAAAGTGGAAGTCCCACAGGCAATTGATGGTTGAGCAAACACAATTAAGCACATAAGAGCTGAAACCATTTCCAGTTTATGGACTCGAATTAATTGAAGTAAAGTGGTTGATCTCAGCCACATTTCCCCCAATAAGATGTTGTAAAGCATCCATATATAGCTGTGAACTCCAGTGACTGAAGTCTCTGGGGCTGATGTGGCTTCTGGAACAAGCAAGTTTGTCACTGACTGTGTGAACTGTTTCCCCTATTTTAGTAGTAAAGTATAAGTAATAAACGGGGGGTAACCTGAAATAGGACTGGAAGTCCTCACCACTGAAGTGCTGTGGATCCACCAGGGCTGGGACAGAGCACTGAGCTCTCTGGATGGGCCTGCCGTGGTTTATGGGGAAATGCCGGGTGCTGCACACAAGCTGGAGCAGGCACACTGTCAGAGGTGGGCTGTGGGGTAGGACTGCCCTCTTATTCGACAGGCTTGGCTGTACCACCAAGCTGCTTGGTAGCCCCTCACTGCCCAGTGCAGCCTCCTGGAAAGCTAGCCTCTCTATGTTCTCAACGGCATTTGTTGTGCCTTCAAACAGCGGGGTGAACTTTGTCAAAACTGCCCAATAACTGATTTCTGAGGACTGACTGGGAGTTCCTCACCAGGGTTAAACCTCCCTGCGCTGTGGGTTCAGCGTTTCAGGAGAAGACCAAAGTCCGGCACGTGCTTCTGCAGGAAGTCATGTCTACCTTCGTCCTGTACTTTGGTATTGCAGGGATAAATAACAGGGAGCTTGTATTTCCTTCCTATCCTGTAAGATCTGTCTCTGGTTATCTGTGTAATAGGGTAAGCCCTTCTGTGGTAGCAGCAGAGTTCATAACACTCCATCTCACACTCTCTGTGGCAGTGGTGTCATTTCTCTGGTAGGGACGTGGCACAAAATGACAGCTCTGTGTTGTAAATATACAAGTCGAATTCAAGGCTTTACTCTGCCTGCTGACATGCAGAACAAACATATAAATGCAAAATGTAGGAAACACAAATGTGACTGCTGGATATGGCCTCTGGTGTTTTAAAAAAGTAATAAGATGGAGCTACTACCAAATATTTCAAAACTTCTTAGGAACATAATGTCGCTAAGAAAACACCCACATGCAGCCAAAGTGCAAATCAAACACACATGCCAAATCGTGAAAGCAAAAGATCTGTCCTTAAGGAACACATCAGGAGGATCAGTGCATGATGATATACATTGCACTGAGCCTACAGAAAGCATCAAATGACATGAGAGATGGCTGTTTTTCTTGTGAGGATGTTTAAAGTGTGATTTGAGAGGCTGTATCAGTGATGAATATTTTTTCTAAAGGAAGGGGAGAAGACAAGTGAGTAGTCTTACCATTCTTGTCTGCTCTTCTCAGTATCTAAATAAAAAGAGAGAGAGGAATCACTTTTTTTTTAGCATGGGTTAGTAGCACACAGTGCTGTGTTTAATGGGCATTAACAGTTTGAGTGCTGCACCATGTTTCACAAGACTGCATAAAACTGAAAAGCCCTTAGCATGCCTCCAATCCTTCTCTCACAGTATCGCTTTCTTTAACTCCTCCTGTGCTGTGTGTAGAGAAAAACAAGACCAGAAAAAAAAACAGCTTTATTTTCTGTTTTGCATATAGCTTGTGAGGGTGATGTCCAGGCACAAAACCTGATTCCATATGGCCATGGTGATTCTGGACTTGGGGTAGAGAGAAGCAGTGTAAGGAAGCAGAGTGAGGGAGGTAACTGTGAGGATGCTTCTGCGCATCCGAGATGGTGAGAAAGACGCGGGGCCTGGGTGGGTGGGGGAGGCAAGGGGAGAAGGCACGAGAGGAGCTGGGTGGCACGAAGGGATCAGACTGGGGGCGGGAGGCAGCGATGTCAGCTGCGTAGGAGCAAATCTCGGGTTGCTCTGATAGTAGAAAAAAGGTTTAGAAGGGGAGAGGGAAAGCAGGAGGAAATAGCAAAACTGTGACCCACTTCCATGATTTCATTTATGGCCTCTGAGCTGAACTGTGCACTGGGCCCAGTTTATGGCATGCGCAGTATGCCATAACTTAGCGAGATGACACCTTCCCACCCTGTATTCTCAGATAAATCAGCTTTCAGCATGAGGATTGGACTGTTCAGAGTTTTTAAATATTTACTCTAGACTGGAAATTTCCTCCTAATGCTAACTAAAACCATTTGGCCAAAAAACTAAATGCAGAGCAAAAGAAAGAGCATTCAAAGCATTTTTATTAGAATACAATAAAATCTTTCCAGAGTCTTTAACACGTAAAATACCATCTTAGATTCATGGTTTGGCTGGATTTTGTGGGGGGTTGTTGTTAGTCATTCTCCCCTATCACCGGCAAGCAACCTTCTTTCCTTTCCTGTCACCCGAAGGAAAAGTCAAGAGTGCTCGGCAGTGTGCCCACCTGCCAGGATTGCATGGTGCTCCAGAGGAGCAGCTGTATGTGAGCAGGGATGGCAAAGAGAGCTACAGCACTGAAAGGTTTGGCATAATTTTTTTTTTTTTTGGGGGGGGGTTGTTTGTTTGTTTTTGTTTTGTTTTGTGTTTTTTTTTTTTTCCAGCTGGAAATTGAGAGATTTGTGATATTTGGAGACAGCAGAGAAAACTAATGCTGTGAGATCTAAAGGAAAGGACTGGGCTTTGTTCTGCCCAATTACATGTGACAAAAGGGAACGGTGGGTGCGCCCCAGCAGATGCATATCAAAGGGGCTAGGGCTGGATCCTGCTCCTCACCTGGGGAGTGCCTGGGCTGAGCTGCCCACGCTAGGCATATGTGCAAGCATCTCTGATGAGAAAGGGCAAGGTGTGCTTCTGAGAGGTGATAAATATGCCCAGCATGGACCCAAGCATTATTAACGGATTAAGAGTGGCTTGTGCCACAAGAAGCAATGGCCCTTGCAGAGCCAGACCGTCCACTACGGCCACACCAGGCGATGCAGCTCACACCTTGGGCAAGCCACCTACGTGAACAAGAGGGCTGGCTGCTCCATCTTATGGATGTGTAGGGTTGGGAGCTTCAATTGACTAGCAGTGCCCTATAAATAAGGGTTAAAGGTGGCAAAAAAATCTGGATAAATATATTTTTGGTGAAAAAATAACACTGCCATCCTATGGAAATGTTAAAATTGTTTGGACACTTGGTAGGAATTTTGATACAAAGGCAGGGAGAAGGTTGCATTACAAATCAGGGCTCACTCCCACTAGGTCTCTGCCTGACTCCCAGTGGGACCAGGACCTCAGCATTTGCCCTTTCCATGCAGCCCTACCCGCAATCTCTTGCTACTGGTCTAAGTGTTTCTACAGGTGGAGGTATTTCAATGAGGGGTCATCAGAGAGCTGCACACCCCAGAATATCTGCGATATGAGTGTGCTCCCACAGGAGGAAGGGCCTCCAGCAACCAGTCCCTGCTCTCAAGCAGGCAGAGCTGGGATTTCAATTCAAGCATTCAAGCTTTTCTTTTGCGTGTAGGAGCAGAAGTGCAGGTGTAGCCCCTCAAACCCCATCCCTTTTCTAGTTTTGTGAATGGCACAAATCCATAAATCAAAACCTGACAATGGTTTAAAAATTGCTAAAATTACACAAGTGATTTTGATTTGAATGAAATGTTTTATGTTGGGTGAAATAAGTTTTCAGTTTGTCAGATAATCTGCCCATCTGCAGCTTCCCAACCCAGTGTATTGAACTAAACTGGGAGCAAGCTCCACTTCCAGGTTTTTTAACTCTTTCATGGCACCCTGTTTCTCTTCTGTCTTTTCAATCTATGCCTATAATTCTTCTGCCTCTCTTTAAAGAAATAATTGAGACTAAAAAGCTGTGTTTTCCTTGTACACTTGAATGGAAATAGTAAGTCAACAAAGAGTCCGTTTTAAATTTTTTCTTACAGAGGCTAGAGAAATCAGTAGGTGAGCAGACATGGCTTAAGTAAGATGCTGTTTGAAATAATTTGGGGAAAAGCCTTGAGATGTGAATGTGGTTGCATTACATAAAAAATCTAGACAGAGGGCCCTTAAGACAAGTTTTAATACATAACATGCCCTTTCCAGCTCAAGTTCTGGACTAACCCTGGTATAAGAGTTGGTCTGAACTAGGTCAGAGCTATTGGTAGGCTGTGAATGGTATGAAGGTACATAGGTACACTTGTATAAGATTTTTTAAGACTCCTGAAGGACAGAGGATACTTTAGAGATTGTTGGGCTGGAGTTTGCCTTTTATGCTGGACTTGCATTGGACCAAAAAAATGCTCTGTACAAGGCAAGCTTAGACAAAAACCATTGCGCCTGCACCCTGTGAGATGCTGAGCCCTTGGCGATGGTCCAGCACAGCACCGCTGAGGGGCACGATGGACAAATGCTCCTGCTGCTGCCTTGCTCGGCTCCCTTTTACAGGGCTGAGGGCTTAGTGCCGCTCTGCACATCGACCCTGGGCATCTCAAATCCATCAGGGCCTAACGGGACACTTTGGGAAAAAACTCCACACTTCTGCAGGGTGATAAACTCCTTAGAGAAAAGCTCAGAAAAAAAAAAAAAGAAGTAAAAATCCAAGCACTGCATTTCGAAAAATGACAGTGTTTTCATCCAGTGCCTCCCGTAACCAGCCCCAACTTGCTAACCTGCTCTCCTGACACACGCACGCTGTTGGAAGGAAACTCATTCCCCAGCATAGATATTGGACATTAAAAAAAAAAGAAAAAAGGAAAGGAAAGGGGAAAAGGAAACGGAAAAGGAAAGCAATAAGGGGAAAGGGAAAGGAATAAGGGGAAGGGGAAAGGGAAAGGGAAAGGGAAAGGGAAAGGGAAAGAGTGAGAAGGGAAAGGAGAGGGAGAAAGAGAAGAGGAAAGAAGGGGGAAGAGAAAGGAAAAGAGAAAGGAGAAGGGAAAGGGAAAAAGGAAAAGGAAAAGACACACAGCCTTTCCCGGCTTCACCCCCTTCCACCCTGAGGAGGAAATCAAAGCCCCGCAAAAAAAAAAAAAAAAAAAAAAGAGACAGAGAGACCCTCATCCGTCAAACGCCTTCAATTGCTGCCTTTGGGGGTCATGACGGCAATTGTGCCCCGTACTCACATCGCGGAAGATGCGCAGCCCCGCGCCCAGCTCCGCCGCCATCCGCCCGCCGCAGCCGCCGCCACCGCCCGGAGCGGCGGGGCCGGGAGGGGAAGGGGGGCGGCAGCCCCGGCACCCCCGGCCCCCTCCCGGCCCCGCCGCCGCTCCCCCGGCCCCGGGGATGGCTGCTTTGCCGGGGGGCCGGGCCGCAGGCTCCGCCCGTCGGTGGCTGGGTCCTCGTGTGCGTCCTCCGTGCTATGGGGCAAGTCGTTGGGAGAGAGAGGACGGAGAGAAAGAGAGAGAAAGGAAAGAAAGGAAAGGAAGGAAAGGAAGGAAGAAAGGAAGGAAGAAAGGAAGGAAGAAAGAAAAAGAAGAAAGAAAGAAAGAAAGAAAGAAAGAAAGAAAGAAAGAAAGAAAGAAAGAAAGAAAGAAAGAAAGAAAGAAAGAAAGAAAGAAAGAAAGAAAGAAAGAAAGAAAGAAAGAAAGAAAGAAAGAAAGAAAGAAAGAAAGAAAGAAAGAAAGAAAGAAAGAAAGAAAGAAAGAAAGAAAGAAAGAAAGAAAGAAAGAAAGAAAGAAAGAAAAAGAAAAAGGGAAAAAGAAAGAAAGAAAGAAAGAAAGAAAGAAAGAAAGAAAGAAAGAGAAAGAAAGAAAGAAAAAGGGAAAGAAAGAAAGAGAAAGAAAGAAAGAGAAAGAAAGAAAGAGAGAAAGAAAGAAAGAAAGAAGAAAGAAAGAAAGAAGAAAAAGAAAGAAAGAAAGAAAGAAAGAAAGAAAGAAAGAAAGAAAGAAAGAAAGAAAGAAAGAAAGAAAGAAAGAAAAAGAAAGAAAGAAAGAAAGAAAAGGAGAAAGAAAGAAAGAAAGAAAGAAAGAAAAAGGGAAAGAAAGAGAAACTGCCCCCAAAGACCTCAAGGGATCAAATGGCCTCTGTTTGGAAGCCCGCCCTGCGACACCTCTCCCCAAGTGGTGTGCTCCAGTTTAGGAGGTCTTCCCTCAGTTTTCCTGGCTGCACTCAAAGGACACCTCTTTCTTCTTCTCACCCTTGTGGTTGCAGGGAAGAGCTTGTCGTGTTCTCCACAGCTGCATTTTTGTGTATTGAATGTGCTTTCATGGCTAAACCTGATTTTTCTTGAAGAAAGAAATGTGGTTCTTGCAGACTTCCTTTGTCAGGGCAGGTTTTCTGCTTTCCCCATCATTCTGGCTGCTTTACCCTCTGATCTGGTCACCTGGGGGAGGTCTCACTTCAGTTACAAGACCCCAAACTGAACATCCTTTGGGGTCTTGGCAGCACAGACAGGCAATCGGGACTATGTGTATTCTTACTTCTCCAACACAGACACCATGAGAAAACATAAGCTGAGTTCTACAAAAGCACAAAGGCTTGAAAATAAGGTCCTTGACTACAATATGCCCCACAACATGGCCTGGCCAAAATCAGGGGCAGAGGGGACCTGGTAGCACTGGGAGCACTGGGACAGGGGGCACCTGGGAGCACATTCTAGGCTAGATCAAGTGGGGAGCTGTGGGTGTTCAGGGTGAGGGCAGGTAAGGAGGAGGAGGATAACAGGTTGATGGGGAGCACATCTCCGGGGGAAACTCCCCCTGTGTAATTTCAGGCACATGCTGAGACATTATTCGTGTAAGGGGGAATTCACCATGTGCTGAAAGCTTTAACTTCAATTTTCACCATTGCTGTCAATTTAAGACTGGGTCTCAATGCTATTTTATCATGGCTCGCTCTGTGCGGATGCTCCTGCTTCTTCCACTTCTGTTTTCAGGTTTCAAAAGAAAATCTGGCATAACAGGGAGAGATTCGTCCAAAAGGAAAGACAAGCCATTTCACAAGGAGAGAAATTTGTATATTACTACAGATGGCTTGAAAGAGATGGAAAATCATCTCAGGTTATTTTTGCCTTTTTAATAATACTGAAAGGCTTTTATTTAATCTGCTTCTTATGACAGAAGTATAGATTGCCATTTCTTTCCAGACAGAGAAAAGAAAAAAGTCTGAAGGCTGTCTCTAGAGCCAGGATTGTGAATGGAGATAGGGAAAAACTTCTCTAGACTGTGTATGGGCTTTTTTTTTTGTTAAGTGTTATTAGAAGAAGAGGAATAGTGATGCATATTTAATTTCTATCTTGGAATGAAAGGACATTTCTTGAAGAAATAATATATTTCCCCTTTGATTAATATTAACATTTACCGTGCATATTTTATATCCGTCTGGAGAAAACATACTTAAAACCAGGGAGAAAAAAAAAATGCATTCCTGAAATTTTTAGGGTAAAAATTGACATTTAGAGCAAGACGAAAAACAAACAAATGAAACTTATAGGGTTTTTATTATATAAGGAAGCCTTATTTCCATTATTGAAAAAAAAAAAAAAAAGAGAAAGAAAAAAGAAAGAAAGAAAAAAAAAAAAACGACTTCTTTGCAACCCACCTTGTCATGATATAGAAATGTGGAAGTACCATTTGAGTAATCATTGTTAGACACCATTTAGCTTTAGGGTACAGACTAGCAAACAAATTTGTGAGTGGAGTAGGCATATAACTTACTGATGACACCTTTCTATACCACTTTAACATTTTTTGAAGTATTATCTCAATTTTAATAGTGCAAGCAGGGCGAAAGCTCTGAATTTCACTGGCTTCCCCAGTGCATTCAGTGATTCCCTCCATCTCTGAGCAAGATGCCATGGGGAGGAGGGCAGGCGGAATGCAGCCTGTGTAGCTGTGGTTGGTGCTGTGTAGCGTGGTGGGTTGCTGAAATATCAGAAGCAGAAGTCAGCACACAATGATCTGGTCACTTGGGCAGCCACAAGCAGCCACAAAGCTGTGCTGTTGGTAATCTATTAAAAGAAATGGAGTTGTTTTGTGTGCGTATGAGGATAAAGCATAAAGCTGTTCCCTCTTTTTCTTGCTGTGTGACGCATCATTAAACTTTCATTTAGAAACCAGCCTACTGTATCAGCATCTTCGCTCATGTGAAAGGAAAAGAAGTGGCCAGCCGGTACCTAATGATTTTGCCCTTTTATCTGGAAAAACAAACACATGAAAACCCGCAGCAACAGCTACCTTATACTTAGTGTGCAGCGGGCTATGCAGCAGGAGCCATCAGCACGGAGATAAATATAAAAGCTTCCTTTATACTGAGGAAATGTAAGCTGTCTAACTCTCTAATACAGTTTCTAAATCACTCTGTGATGGGTAGCTATGTGTGTTGCCTTTAAATGTCAGGAAGAGCGCTATATAATCCTCATGTCAAAATATAACCTTTCCAACAGAAGAGCAGTTCCCACGCTACAGTAGCCCCTGGGTCTGTAGTGAAAGGCACTCTTTGCCCCTAGCAAAGGAAATGGATCCCCTCTATGGTCCTTTTTTGACTGTAGGAGTGGGATGGTACTTACCAAAAGAGCTGAGTTAGCACAATACGATGTCCCTCTTCCTCTGAAAACATGTTGTTTCATCTTGGACTGAATGCCTGGTCTGGTGCCCCATAGGCCAACCCCCAGACAGCCTCTGGTTTGATTACTCATGTGCTCCCTCATGGCTTTTCTTGTCTATAACAAGCTACAACAACAGAGAAATTTCATGATATGTGTGGCCGTGGCTTGTTATATGAGCAGTAGCAGAGGATGTTAGAAGCCACCTTTCTTTTCCATCACCTTGTGCCCTGAATATGGACTAACCTGACCTCACTGAGGAGCCAGTGTGTTCACAACTCCATGTTTCTGTGGGTGTGAGTGTGAGGATGGAAAAGTGAGTCCCGTTCCACAGTGGATCTGTGCCAGTGACAGCAAGGATAAATGAACTAAATCACAAAAGCAGTGATGGTGTGCCTGGCAAAATGTGTCAACCACCCAGTGTCTAGTTCATCAGATGAAAACTGCCCCAAAGTTCCCAGCCCCAGGAGCTCACTTTGCCGTGATCCCTCCTGGGGCACGACCTGAGCCTGGCCCCACAGCCCACTCCTTTCCCTCTGGTCCCATGCCCACTGTTTGGTGGAAAGGAAACCCAAACACGAGCTGGACCACAGCCACAGTGCTCTGCAACAGGAATCCAGCATAGACAAGTAGGACGCAGGGTGTACATCAGCAGGTGAATATGAATGCTGTCTGTATTGGAGCTCTTTTCTAGTTCACCAGGGAAAGAAATTTAGCATAAAGTCGTAATTAAATACGGGGAATTCAGGGAGATGATGGTTTCCATGTTGATAAGAGCTTCTGCAAGAGCAAACCATACAGCTTGCACTGTAACATTATTTTGCTTTTCTTATTCATCTTCTCTTGTTTATTTGCTGCTCTTCCTATACCTGTTTGGGAAAATCACTGACGGCCTACTCATTCAATCCAGTTTTCACATAGGTTCCCAACACCATTTTTTCTTAGCAGTTCAGTGCCTTTGACTGACTTACCGCCAGCAGGAAATGCAAGGCTTGGGATCTCCTGGGATCTTGGGCAGACTTTGGAGCAGCAGCTATAGACCTTAGTCTTGCTCTATGCCCCCTCCTTTCCATCTGTAGGAGACACAAAATACTCCTGGGATGGAAAAGGATCAGTATAAATATAAATGTAGTAAAGGTTGTAATTACTGAGTCAGTATTACCGGTTCAGTAATGCACAGCAGTGCACTAAAAGTGCCTGGGTAAACTACATGGGCATCATTGTACGTGGAATATTGGTTGTTCATTACAAGATGCAAAACACATGTTTTTATCTATTTATTTATGTATATTATTTATTTATTTATTATTTTCACACACTTTGACAAACATCCAGACAATTTGGTAGCTTTTAGACAACTTTTTAGGGACATGTGCAATGCATAAGATATGTGTTGTTAATTAATATACCACATTGACTGCTCTATGCACATCATTCTGTTTATGACCAGCCCTGCAGGAGCATTTTGGAAGCAAACAGTGCAATAAAAATGACTGTAATGGGGCACCCAACAGAGACTATGGCTCATGTTGAGAAGTAGCCTGCTGTGTGGCTGGATGCCTAAGCCAGATATTTACTTAAAAGATCTAAGAAAAGGAACAAAGGAAAAGATCAAAACATGACAGAGTCAGAAGCATAACAGCACAACAGCACAGTGAAAGAGAAACACTTTCATTCCTTGTATTTGCAACATTCCCAGGGAAAAAAAAAAAAAAAAAGGAAAAAGGTAGAAGGAAATAGCTACTGACAGTCTGCAACTAGAGATAATTTCATTTTTAATCCAAACCCAAAGGAATCCAGTTCACAGTACTTATCAGACTCAGATACAAGCAATGGTCCTGAGCAGACCATAAACCTCAAATCCTTTCTCCTTCAGAAGGGGGATCATAGGGCCAGCTGTATCACAAAACTTTAGTCAATAATTATTTGCTGAAGAAGTTTGCTGAAGAAGGTAAGGAGGCTCCATAAACGGGTTAATTCGAGCTATTAGGGTCCTGTTCCAGAGTGTATCTGAACAAGCTATTGACTACAGAGCAATTCTAAGGGGCTGATAATTATTCAAGAGCCTGATATTTGTTGAATTATGTAAATAACTACAGTTCCCCACTTACTCCATGTCTATACACCAATGCCCACATATGAGTAACACGTATTGAATGAAAAAGCGTTTGAGAATTGTCACTGAGAAAAATGCCAGGCTTTCTGCTTCATGCTTGAGCCAGAAGTAAGCACATATCGATGTATATGTACACAGACACAAAAAAATGGTGTAAGCTATAGTAGTTGAACAGCAAGTTCAGCTTAAAGTGTAGGTCTTCGTTTCAGTGTGATGCAAGCATAGAAAGTGACCTGTCATTAAATGCCTGCTTCTAAGGCTCCATTTTTTCAGGCTGGAGCAGAGGGATATTTAAAAGAGAATAGCTTACTGAATTCAAACTAGCAAAAGAGGAGTACTTCTTTTGGAGACTGCTGCACATGCGTCTGTGTTGATGGTCTCAGGCAGCAGACCCAGGGACAGGGCAGTTCTCCTGGGAATGGCACATCTTTCTCACCTGTGTGTGTTCAGCAAGCCCAAGCCGTGCCATACCTGGCCAGGGGGTGAGGTGGTCTCACCCCACCATGCACAGCTTTCTGGCCAGGCAGCTGGACTCCTGGGCTTCTGGAAGCTGGGAGGAAAGGAAGAGAAGTCAGGCAGTAGGTAACAGGAGAACAGAACAACTGACAGCTATGCCTCATTGGCTTCTGAATTTCAGCACGCAGGTGTGAAGATTAGGCTGGAGCAACTGGACCACTGCTGGTACCACTTGTAATGGTAAATGCCCACTGCTACAGAAGATGTTTAATGTGCAATACAGCAATCTGGGTCAATGTGTAAGAACTATGACATAAAGTCACACTCTGCTTGTCCTCTGAGCATCTGTGAATTTTGGATTCATTTATCCATGACTGCTTACACTGGAAACTTTCAAAGGCAGGTTACCTTCAGCACAGGCTATTTTTCAGGAGGCGAGAGCAAGGTGAGTCTCCTTGGGGTGAGCAGGAACGGAGACAGGGTTTTTCTAGGTGTGCTTGAACCACCACTTTTTTGGCACGCAGTTGGTGTGCTCTGATATTACCATGTTGTTGTGTGAGACAAGCAAAAGGTTGTCTTGCTTCTGGATTTACATGTCAGCTTGTTTTTGGACTTTGGCAAAGCGTTGGTGCGTAACTTCTGCCTTTGGTGCCCAAATATTTTACTAGGTGCAAGCCATCATCCTTCATATGCAACTCTGCTTTAAATACATTAATCTAACAGCAAGGTCATGCATCTGGGTTTCTCAAATACAATTCTTTAGCTGGATTTGAGAAAATTGGGAATATTTTTAGCAATATAGCATTATTACTGTGGTTTTGTGAAATGAAGAATTTTCCCTCTACGTTTGCCAGGCTGCCTCTGCTCATGAGGTACACAGCTCCCATGAAGCAGTACCTGATGCGAGGATGCCAGCTCTTTTCGTTGCTTTTCAGCCTGATCTCCCCCGGCAGTTGTTGATATTCTGCAGCCAGGAACAGCCACCTGGCTTCTTCCAGCTCAGTGATTTCATCCCTTACAATCACGCTTAGAGCTCAGTGCCTGCTGGCAGACCCCTCTCCTTCCCCCCCAGCGGGCAATGCTCACAGCCTGGTGGCATGTCCTGTGGTAATTCTTACCTGAAGGAAAGCCAAGAGCTCTTCAATATCTTAAGACTGATGTTTGTGATCCTGCTATTACAGTGGTAGCTGACACTCTGTTTTGCCTTCAAAGGATTTTTATTTTTTATCTTTTTCCAGCGACTGATTATTTTTTTTTTTTTCAGTAAAAAGCAGATAAGGAGCCATTTTATTTCAAAAAAAATCTCTAGCAACTTTATACTGCCAGAGTGTTTGGTGACAAGTGCTCTGCTTGCTCCCCAGCTGTTATCACATTCAATTCTAGGCTAAGGAGAATAATGCAACAAAAGACACAAAAAGAAGGGGGTGCAATTAGGGTGTGATGTTCTCTGCTGCTGATTTTAACAATAATGAGTACAATTAATAGGTGTCTACTTGAAGAAATATATGTTTCAGTTCAGCTAAATGACAGAAACACAATCTTTAATCCAAACAGAGTTCAGCTTTGGAGAAATTAGTGTCCTGGGTAAATTTCTACCCAACTGCAACTCTGGGTTAGAATTCAAGATAATTTCTAGTAATGAAAGTCAAAGTTTTGGCCTGTTTCTGCATATCATGCTTCTTTGGAGAAATTATACATAAATTATTCCCAGAGAGATTCTACTTACAGATGGAATTTGAGATTGAAAATAACAGTAAATAATTTGCAGAAACACATCCCACTAATGCTGTATTTATCCCAGAGCCAGGCCTGTGAAGGGTGGTTCAATGCTACCATGATAGCCCAACACCAAAATAACCAGGTTACAGTCCTGGCCATATAGCAGACTTTCTGTAAGGTCCTAGACCACTAGTTTAGTGGCACTGGTGTGCTTAGGAGCCCTCAGGAGCAGGAATTACCCTGTCCCATCATCCAGGTCATTAATGAAGACGTTAAATGGTACTGACCCCGATACCTGGGTACACCACTAGTGACTGGCCTCCAGCTCGCCTGGAAAGGCTGGGAGAGCTGGGACTGGTCTACCTGGGGAGAAAAGGCTCAAGGGGGAATCTCATCACTGTTTATAAACACACAGAAGGGTAGGGGCAGGAAAACAGAATTCTACAGATATATGATCTCAAAGCGTGCTCCCTCTGCGGTGCTAGCAGGGAACCGTAAAGAAGACCTGAGGATGTGTGTTCTCTACAGAGGCCAAAATACACAAACTTAATCGTCAGAGGATGCAACAAAACAACAGTGACACTGCATGTGTTTCACTGTGAGAGACATTTTTAGCATTCAGGGACTGATTGTACAAATGCCATTAAAATTAATGGGAATTGCAAGAATGAGTTTTCTACATGGGATACTTATCCTCTGAAATTTTATAGACTCTCTTATCCTCAGTTAAAAACTAAATAGGTTATACTTCTTCAGTCTGTTTCAGTTCTGAGTTACATTAATATAAGAAAAGAATAATTATATCCTTTGGTGTCAGTTTGTTGATCTCTGGAGAGTGCCCTGAAGCAATGCTGCTGGTGTGATTACAGGATCTAATGGTACAAGATAAGAAGTTAGCTCCTTTCATTTCAGTTAGCATGAGACTGCTAGGAATCAATCAGTATTTCCCCTTCCCTTCCCTTCCCTTCCCTTCCCTTCCCTTCCCTTCCCTTCCCTTCCCTTCCCTTCCCTTCCCTTCCCTTCCCTTCCCTTCCCTTCCCTTCCCTTCCCTTCCCTTCCCTTCCCTTCCCTTCCCTTCCCTTCCCTTCCCTTCCCTTCCCTTCCCTTCCCTTCCCTTCCCTTCCCTTCCCTTCCCTTCCCTTCCCTTCCCTTCCCTTCCCTTCCCTTCCCTTCCCTTCCCTTCCCTTCCCTTCCCTTCCCTTCCCTTCCCTTCCCTCTCTTACTCTTACTCTTCCCTACCCTTCCCACTCTTACCCCTTACCCTTACCCTTCTCCCCTTACCCTTCTCCCCTCACCCTTCTCCCCTAATCCTTACCCTTACTCTTATCCTTACCCTTACCCTTATTCTTCAGAGCTTTAAGTGTGCATTGCTTCCCTGGGAAAGATTTTAATCTGAAGACTCAGCCCCCCACATCATTACAGGATTCCTGGAACTGCATCCTCTGTTTGGAGGATTAAGCCCTAAAGTAGATATAATGCTGCCATGCATGAAAATGACACAAATATGGGAAGACCCAGAGGGGAAAGAGCATTATTTGTTCAGATCCCTCAGGTTGTTCTGAAAATTGTATCCATGATTACCAATGAATGTCAATGACTCATATTCTTATACTAGGATAATACTTACAAATATCATGCCAGGCACAGCAATAACAGTCACAGGCATTTTCCAGTTAAAATAAGGGAGACTGTCAACCCAAATGAAAAATTTCATAATTAAAGTTTCAAATCTCATTTTAAAAAATGTAGCCTTTCGAGAATCATCTCACTTTCCAAGGCAGAGAATGGTTTCCCTAGATGAAATGCAGCAACTTTGGAAAGGAGAGTTTTTCATTTGGATGCTAGACAGAATTCTGATTTTCTACAGGAGGACCTGACTAATAAAGTTACTATATTCCTCCACTTTGGATAAAGATTAGATGACTGGATATAGACATTTATGATGAACATATATTGATATTTAATGAGTTTATACTTAGAATTCAATTATTTTGCCATAATGGGACCTCTCCAAATCTCTGGCATTTGTGACAATTAGCAATGAATATGACAGTATATAAATGGATGAAAAGTTAATATTTTTATTGCAGACACTCCTAGAAATCTTAATCAGGGATCATCACCCTATTATGCTAAATACTGAACAAGTACAGGACAAATGGCAAAAATAGCTGGTGAATGGTACAAACCACCTCAATAATATTAAAAAGAACAATATAAGTATAATGAAATTCCACCTCCTTGCATAGTCCTCAACATATGTCTGCTTCTCTTTACCTCCAATCATCTCTTCATTTGTTAGGGAGATAGTAAAAGACATATGCTAGAGATAATAAACCTACACCATCCAGTTCCCTGAGATACATTGCTGGAGTAATGACTGGGTTAAATTTCCATAATATTTTCTGGGTCATTCAGAGCAGTGCATTTATATCCCATAAACCCATGTTAGTAATACAGTTGTCTCATAGAGTGTATTCATTGCCTTGTGGATTGTTTTATAAAAAAACTGTTTTCAAAATTTCATTGGTTTCTGACACTGAATTAGGGATTCCTCTCAAAATCTTTTGCTATTCAGAAATGGAAAGTAGTTGCAAATGGAGTTGTCTATGGGAGAGCAAGAGTTGTTGGTATTAAAGAATTTTGTAGTTTTTAAAAAATATATCACTAAAAAGCCATGTCATAGTCATTGTAACATTCCACCAAAAATAATCTAAAGTTGCAGGATTCTATCACATTTTAAATGAGACTGGTTTTCTTGTTCAAAAATCCTTTCTGCTTTGAAATGTTTTGTAAATATATAAGTAGATGGTTATTGAAAATAAAAGATTTCAGATTTCTCTGTAGTTTAAGGGCTCAAAGAACATTGCTCTTCAATTAGAAATAAGAGCTTTTTCATCAAAACAAGATATATTTTGCTCCCCTCCCCTCATCTATCTCTAATTGGTATCAAATACTGTGTCAATATTTAATTGTAATCTGTTAATGCTGGCCTGATTCATTCAGTTACATATAGCTACTACAGCTGTGCCATCTTGTGGTCTGCACAAAACTTGGAAGGTTTTGTGGATTGGGAATTTATCAAAAGTGAAACAACTTGTCATCACTTTGGGGCCCTTCACTACAAGAAAGATACTGAGTTAGTGGGACGCGTTCAGAGAAGTGCAACGAAGCTGGTGAAGAGACTGGAAAACAAGAGTTACAAGGATTGACTGAGGGAATTGGGATTGTTTAATATGGAGAAGAGGAGGGGAGACCTCATCGCTCTCTATTATAACTGCGTGAGAGGAGGTTGCAGTGAGGAGGGAGTTGGTTTCCTTTCTCAGGTGACAACTGATAGGACATGAGGAAACAGCCTCAAGTTGCACCAGGGGAGGTTTGGATTGGACATTAGGAAGAATTTCTTCACAGAAAGGATGATTATGCATTGGAATGAGCTGCCCAGGGAAGTAGTGGAGTCCCCTTCTCTGGCGGTATTTAAGAGATGTGTGGATGTGGTGCTTAGGGACATGGTTTAGTGGTTGACTTGGAAGTGTTGATGCTTGGACTTGATGATCTTAAGGGGCTTTTACAGCCTTAATGATTCTGTAATCAACCACAGGCAAGAAAGCACAAATTAAATGGTACACTCCTGAGCAATACTTCAAGTGCTTTGTTAAGAGAATCCTTCACAGACAGATATATGACCAAAGTTTCAGGTCAGCAGGATCCTTGCTTGGTGTGCAGGGAGATCAAGTGTTGTCATTGTGACAACCTGCTTTTTTTTTTTTTTTTTCTCCTGAACCACTATTTATTTTATTAACATATCCTGTGCTACTGTGGTTCAGCTTAGGTTGGATCTGAATGTTGGCTGAAGTTACTTAGCATCGTCTCCTTGCTCTTCAGCTCTTCAGGCTGTTCTTTTTTTTTTTTTTTAGGACTAGCAGCAGCTGAGTCTACAGGGGCTAAACTGAGTTTTTGATTCCAATTTCGCTTATAACTGCAGAGCAAAGAAATTGCCTATTTGGGTGTAGGAATGGCTTTTTAATTTCAATGTAGTAACCTGTGCTTAGAGAGGATCTTCTCTCCTTAAGAAGAGAAGAGGTGGTTTAACTTACCGTCAGAAATTTTGGTCTTCCTTGGGTTTCTATGTGGCCAGCTGCAAATTAGAAATACCTTATGGCTTCTTTTTCCTCCTCTAGCATGGCAGTGTTCAAGGTGGGACTTTTATATGCTGATTACATGCTGTCCTGAAATTGCATAAGCTTTTATTTGCCTCTACTTGGAGACAACCTGGCTTGTTGATGGTTGGAAATCTTTCCCTGTTTTCTAGCCTAAACATATTCATGGCCAGTTTATACCCATATATTACCATGTCAGCTAAAAAGTCTTTTTCCTTGCTGAAGTTTGGTCTTGATAGTTTTACAGAGAATAATTGCTTCTTCTTCCAACCTTGATTTTGCTGGACTAACCAAGCTAGATGCTTGAGTGTTCCTCTCATTAAGAGAAGCTGTCAGCTCTCTTGTCCTGCCTGTATTCTCTGCACTGGTTCAGGTTTGCTCCTCTTTTTTAAAGCAAGGGACAAGGATTTTATGCTATCTTCCAGAAAGAGCTTACACGGAAAATGCCTTTCCATGTTTCTTCCTCTTTGCTAGAAGTAGCTCAGACAATACTTTCTAGGTATCTTTGCCTCTTTAAATATGCATCCCAAAAGATGAATTCCTGGTCTGTAACAAAAATCCTGGTGTAGGTCCAAAGGACATGATTTTACAATATATTTGATGGAAATTCATTGCACTGCTGTGACTCCATGCCCTAAGGTCCTCCATTACTCCTGAATGATACTGCAGTCTGCTGTTTTGTCACATCTGTAATCTTAATTAGAAATAAAGTTTTAAGGGTAAGAATGAAAGCCGTATCTCTGTGTTCATTATTAGCCTCCATCCAACACAGGAACCAATTTTCTTTATCAATTCAAAGTTGACCTAGCAGTGCTATCAGCTGGATTTAGGACAATAGGTTTTGCTGTGTTTGTGCAGTCCTGTGGAGCTCTTCTGAAAATGTCCATGTTTGAGGACAGCGGGAAGCATTGCCACTCCTGCACTTGCTGGGTACAGGAGCACTCCACAGAGCACTTGCAGCCCAGGTGAGGATTCCCCAGGGAGGAAGGGAAGGGGCTTGCTATTCCAGCTCCCATGGCTGGGTGACACAGCCCAGGGTCCAAGCCAGCATTGCATTTGTTTGCTGAGCAGCCCTAGAGTATCTGCTAAATAATAACCCAGGCACCTCTACACAGGAGAAGTATAAGTACTGTTATAGATGAGTGAACCCACTACAAATCCTTGGGGATCTCTACCACTAACCTCCTTCCAGTATAGTTATTTTCCTTTCAGCAGAATCAGATTGTCATTTTTCCTCTTCCAAACCACATTCACTTTTATAGTTCTTTTATGAGTTCCTTTCCCATTCTTCTAGCAGACATGGTCCCATGCGGCATTGTATTAAATGTTTTCCTAAAGTTCAGATAGATGAGATCTGCATTCCCTATGCAGATCTGTTTGCACATCAAAGAAGCTTAGTCTGGCATGATCTACCATTGGTAAACACATGCTGCCTTTGATCTCATTTTCTATTAACCTCCATGAGCTAAAATGATAATAAAATGATGTGCAGTGTTTCTAACTAGAAATCAGAGTTCCCATGAGTCTCATTTTTATTTCTACTTTAATGGTTTCCTTTTGTTCCCTTCACTCTTGCTTTTATATTCATGAGTATCAGTGTGAGGATAAACAAATATACATATCGTGTTCCTGAAAAGCAGGGGATTAACAGCTGGGCTGCTGAACACCATTAAACTACAGATCAGGTACAGCACAGGCTGCAGCCGCAGGAATTGTGCTCCCATCTGCTGCAGATTGCACTAGAGAAGTTTGGACAGAAATATTGGGGGTCTAGAAATAAGGACAGAAATGTAGGGTCTGGATGACAGCATCTGCAACAGCAAGAGACTGGATAGCTTGCAGGCTGAGCTCAACAGCCGTACACCAACTTGGTCACAAATAATCAATGGAATTTGGGCTAGGTCCGTCCTGCCTGTGGGGTGCCACTGCAGCGTATGGGCTTGTACTGAACTTTGTCCCTTGGGTAGTATCCAGCTGTCCCCCAGCCACAGAAACAAGCTCTCTGCCGCTTATGGGCCACACTATCAAGTCTCTGAAGAGCATGTGGTTCTCAGATTTTTCTTGTAGTCTACTCAAATCTTGGATATCAGTTATTTTTGCTCGTCTCTGTTGTAGTTTTGCTGTAAAAAGCATATGAAATCAAGCTGTTTTCAGCTTAAGAGCAGAATGACCCAGGCTGCAGGAATGCTCTGGTCTTCCATCTAAACTCTAATCTGCCATGGGAGGATTGCTCTTCTTTTAATTTAGATTTTATTTGTTACACTGCAGCTTAATACTGTCTAAGTGAAAGCTTTAGGGAATTTTCTCCAGTCTGCCCTAATTAAAGTGCTAGAACAGCGTATTTTCAGCAAATGTGCCTTATTCTGGCTCTCAACCAGAGATGTTGAATGGAATATTTGAGTAATCTTTCCAACTTTCCACATTAGAGTGTTTGCTCAGAACTAGACAAGTAAATAATCAAACATGCTTGTGAATAATGCATTTGACGAGATTTGTAATACATTAAAATTACATTGACAAATACTCAGATCATTCTCCCTTAAAATTTAGAAGGAACAAGGTACTTATGTCACCTTTTTTTGAAAACAGAGTTTACAAATCTCTAATTTATATTTAAAAGTATAAATATGGTGCCTATATTAATTTTAATTATCTTTGAGCTTATTATTTTTAAATAAAAATCAGAATTGTGATCGTTTAGCAGCACAAAAGTGGTTTGAATAATATAACTTATTTATTGGCTTTGTCATTCCCAGTGAGTGTCTGAAACTGAACACTTCAGAAGAAATTCTGAATCTTACCTATCAAGTCATTAAAATAAGATTTAAAGCAGTGCAAAGCTAGCCTCATGTTCCCATCTGCATGACATTCAGCAGGTTTTTTTACTCTTTAGAAAGCCATGGTGCACAGAAAGAGATTTACCAGTCACATCTGGTTCCCATCTGATATTCTTTTCTTTCTCTCCGTTTTGCATTTATATTTCTACCACTGGAAGGACATGAAAAGGTTAGATCAGAGCAGTGGAAATAAAATGCATACATGTACAAGCTCCATTTGCACAATGAGCATTGTCCACACTGTGCCTTTCTCACAGATAAGGATTTGGGATTCAAAGTATTTGAGGTATATTTGACTAAACTATGAAAGCAATGAACAGGTTTATGACTTAATATACCTGCTAATGAATGATCAAACAATGTCTGCAAACAACAAATTAAAGCAGAGAAAGCACTGCACTCTCTGTTGTCCATATGAAGACAAGGATGTGGACTGTTTGTAGAAGCTGGCACAGTCTGCTGGATGCTTCTCTCTTCTTAGTGACACAGTGTGTTCAGTTGGGTTATCTTTAATAACTCAAAGCTGTTGGCTCCTGATTCTTTTTCTCAAGGTAGAAAGTGAGTAAATTATCAGGAAAGATTACAAGGAGGGAGCTTCTATTCCGGTGAATGTAAGAGGGAAGTCTGTGAAGGATGCAATGCACAAAAAAAAAGCTAAGGAAGTGCAAGATCTGTCTTTACTCAGCACTTGATTTTCCAATGTGAATATTCTTAGACTATTCCAGTTTCTTGGCTGAGAGGGGATTTAGTGTCTGCCACCCCCGTATAGATGAGAAAGTTTGTGGAGGTGTATGGCATGTATTTTTGTTTTTTTTTTTCCTTTTTTTACTATTTTCAGGATCCCAGCTGGTGCCACTTTAATCTATAACAGACAAGATCCTCACAGGATCAAGACGTTGGTCCAGAGAAGTCTCCTCATTCATCTGGGTGTGCAGGCCTGTTATACCCATGCCAGCTTGCTTCCTACAGATGTTTGTTCTCCATGCTTTGCAAAGTATTACAGTATCATAGAATTGTAGAATGGTTTGGATTAGAAGGTCCCTTTTATGGTGCCCTTAAAGCCCACCCAGTTCCAGCCCCCTGCCATGGACAGGGACACCTCCCACCAGCCCAGGTTGCCCAAAGCCCCATCCAGCCTGGCCTTGAGCACCTCCAGGGATGGGGCATCCACAGCTTCTCTGGGCAGCCTGTGCCAGGGCCTCACCGCCCTATGCGTGAAGAATTCCTTCCAAATATCTAGTCTAAATCTACTCTCTTTTAGTTTAAAGACATTCCCCCTTGTCTTATCCCTACAATGCCTGACCAAGAGTCCCTCCCCAGCTTTCCTGTAGACCTCCTTTAGGCACTGGAAGGCCGCTGGCTGAAAAACCCCAACTCCCTCAGCCTGTCTTCCTAGGAGAGATGTTACAGCCCCTTGGTCATCTTCGTGGCCTCCTCTGGGCTCATTATAACAGCCCCACACCCTTCTTGTGCTGGGGGCCCCAGAGCTGAACACAGGGCTCCAGGTGGGGTCTCACAAGAGCAGAGCAGAGGGGACAATCACCTCCCTCGCCCTGTTGCCTTTGATGCAGCCCAGGAAACAATAGTACTGACCATCCTGGTCCTGACCATCCTGCCTACTTGCTCAGTAAATGTATATGGAAAACAGGAGTCTGCCTGGGAGATGGCGCAAACCGGAGGATCATCTACACTGAATTTAGTGATAGCTGGTGTATGAGTTATGTAAATGTCCTTTCACATCTTGTACAATAAAATGGCTTTTTGGGGCAGAGCCCTTAACTCCCAGCATAGACTTAAGAGACAGCATAGAGTTACTGTCCCATTTTGCTTTTTGTGAGATCCTGGGAATAACTCTTCTGCCAACTCTGGACTATTTCAAGAAAGGTCAGTGGTGTGCCTGCAGAAGATGAAGATCCTGGACTCCAGCCAGATCTTACTCACCTCACTGAATTGGTGACATGCCAGTGCTGCAAAGGGAGTGTACATCCTCTCCTCCACCCTAGGACAACGTGTACTATTTACTAAGTAAGTGCCACATGCATGGACAGAGGGTGTCAGTTCCCATATTACAAACAGTGATTCAGCCACTGCTTGTACTAGCGTCCTCCTCCGGTGGGTAAGCCACGATGTTTGCAGAGTGCGTGCTCTGTCTGATCATATCTTCACAGCAAAGGTCAGATGTCCATGTGTGTGTTCAGTAATAAATGCCTGTGATTTCTAGCAATTCAGCCTTGATTCTTGTGTTGGTATTTGTTTTCCACTTGTCTCATTCCTGTCCTTCAGAACAGATGTTGGGTCTGAATCTACCCCAAACAGCCCAGCAAACATTTGTCAGTTTTTACCTTTGACTCTTTCCTGCTCGCAAATCTTTTGCTTTGAATCCCTTTGGCCCTATTGCACCCGGCCTGCATCTATGGCTGAACATTATTTCTTACATTTTTTCTCTGTCTTCAGGACTAAAGGAAATCTCATCGACTTCATTTGCAAGAGCAGACAGTGAAATTACACAACCAGTCCCTAGTGCTACTTCATCCTCTCTCTAATTCTGTATTGCCCAAAAGAGAACCAAATAATTTTTTCACCCTGTTCTAAGCACACCCACTCTCTAGAAAGCTTTCCCTGTTAATTGAGAGACTGTCTGTGTATTTTGCAACTTCAAGCCTTATTCTTCCCTCCTAATTTCTCAGTTAATCTTCTTTTTCTAATCTACCAGTTTTCTGTGATCGTCTCTCACAAAGCAAGAGGGCCTCATTTAGTAAAAACTTGCTTCCAACATACAGAGTTAGATTTAAAACTGAGGTGAACTGTAGATTTACAGAATTTACTGTTATAGCTTGGCATCAATATTTAACCCTTAGACAATCTTCAAAGTATAAAATGCCATAAACATAGAGCTGTAGTGCCTGTGTTGTAATACACTTTTGTACTGGCAGATGGAGTAAGAGACTCATACCTGGAAAAAGTGGTAGTGGTGGTGGCAGAAATGTCTGTGTTCAACACTTGTACAATCGAATGTCATATGAACAGAGTTTAGAAAAGAAAGAATGAAACTGAAAAAGTAAAAAATTGACTGCAGGAAAATTTCTCTCTTGGGAAATGGAAATTTGTTAAAAACTGAAACTTCTGAAAAATGCTTTGGTTTTCATGAAATGATAAAATGAAAATAATTGACAAGTGTTTTAATAATGTCTGTGTGCTTAATTTGGATCTTTTCTAGAACAAATTTTCAGTGTTTGAAATTCAAAGCTATTTACTAATTAGTTATCTTAGGAAAATGCATTTGAATTTTCCTAAAACGGCATCTCCTCCAGAAACTTGCATTTTAAGAAACTATAAAAAGTTCCCATTCTGAATGAGAACATCATTCAGAGTCAGAATTTTCCTACAAATTCCAATTGTTGAGCCTCTGAAAATAACTGGAATGATGCTATCACAAAAGTAATCTGAGAGTTTCAGTGGAGACAATAAGAATGTTTAGAAATCAAGTCCAAGGCTGGTGAATAGGTAGTCACATTCTTCCACTGATTCTGCTAGTGTAACATCGTATGGAAAGGATAATTATTTTTTTTTTCCTTTGGATCTGATTACTAAATTACAAGATCCTGATGTGAACTCTTACAGATGCCCACATTTCAAAGAGATACTCATTCGAAATGTATTTTCAGAGTTAATTTGTTCTTTACTCAACAAGCATGCTGACACAAAATACGAAGTTATAAAATAATGAAATTCAATAACGAATTAACTACCTGAAAAGATATAGTTATATTCTGAAAACCCTAAAGGAGTTTGTAGGAAAAAAAATGCATTGTGGGAAAATTTCTTATAACAAATGCTCACTTTGTAAGCAAAATATTGCTCATAAGGGTACTGACTTCCTAGGAAATGACAAGTCATTTTCTTGCTGATCTAAACTTAATATTGATGTTAATCTAGATCTGTACTGTTGCAAGTGATGACTGAACCCAACTATTTGGTCTTTATTTTAACTCTGGGGACCTACACCTCACAGAAATGTGCTGGTGTTAAACAGTGCATATCATAGAATCACAGAATCACAGACTGGCCTGGGTTGGAAGGGACCTTAAAGCCCACCTAGTTCCAAACCCCCTGCCATGGGCAGGGATGCCTCCCACTAGATCAGGTTGCCCAGAGCCTCATCTAACCTGGTCTTGAACACCACCAGGGATGGGGCATCCACAGCTTCTCTGGGCAGCCTGTGCCAGGGCCTCACCACCCTCTGAGTGAAGAATTTCCTCCTAAATTCTAATCTAAATCTCCCCTCTTTTAGTTTAAAACCATTCCTCCTTGTCCTGTCATTATCTGATTGAGCAAAGAGTCGCTCTCCATCTTTTTTATAAGCCCCCTTTAAGTACTGAAAAGCCACAGTGAGCTCCCCCTGGAGCCTTCTCATCTGTAGCCTGAACAGCCCCCACTCTCTCAGCCTTTCTTTGTAGGAGACGTGCTCCAGCCCCTTGATCATCTTTGTAACCCTCCTCTGGACCCATTCTAACAGCCCCACATCCTTTTTGTGCTGGGGGCCCCAGACCTGGATGCAGCACTCCAGGTGGGGCCTCACAAGGGCAGAGCAGAGGGGCGCAAACACCTCCCTCCACCTGATGGCCACTCCTCTGTTGATGCACCCCAGGATGCAGTTGCCCTTCTGGGCTGCAAGTGCTCACTGCTGGCTCATGTTGAGCTTTTCTTCGACTGCAGGGCTGCTCTCATTGAGTTCTTCGCCCAGTCTGTACTCATGTCTGGGATTGCCCTGGCCAAGGTGCAGCACCCTGCACTTGGACTTGTTGAGCCTCATTACGTTCATGTGGGCCCAGTTCTCAAGCTTTTCCAGGTCCCTTTGGATGCCATCCCTTCCTTCTGGTGTATCAACTGCACCACTCAGCTTGGTGTCATCTGAAAACTTGCGGAGGGTGCACTCGATCCCTCTGTCTATGTCATCAATGAAGTTAGTAAATAGTAGTGGTCCCAGCAATATTTGTTAATGGTTTCACCAGTGGAGTACATCACAGGGACACACATCAGAGATAGGCATTTCATTGTATGTCTTACAGCCCACAGGTCACTTCTGTCCCCTGCATCGTTGGTTAAAACCTCTGCACTTGGAAATCTGCTGATTCCAGGAACTTTACTGATAGTTCATGAGGCAGAGTAAAACGCTGCCTAGTTCTGCTGCTTACATAGTTTTACCAAATGAAGGTAAAGCTTTGCTTTGTTTCCAAAACAAGCCAATTCAAGCAAAGCTATACAGAGGAAGGGTATGGTTAGTCTCTGATGAGAGTTGCACAAATTTTATTTGGGTTAGCCCATTGCCAGTTATATTACAACCATGTGATAAAAACAATTACTTTTTCATTATCAAGATGGTGACTGACTATTCATTATTACACATTGTACATATTACATATGTACTATATTACACTCTATATATACAGTGCATTACATATATACCGTACATATATACTGTAATATGTGTACAAGTACATATACATTTTATACATAAGATGTATTATATAGCATTTACTTTTGTTACTGGGAATTGCATGGCTGGATAATGTTTTTCTGTTGCTCTGATCACCTCACCTCACCATTCTTTGAGACGTCATGCCAACACAGGCCCTCCTTCCTCTCTGCATAAGTTTCAAGCTGTTTTTGCATCTGTGCATGGCCCTGTGTCACTTCATTCCTTCCAAAAACTTTGCTACTGTTATTCTTTTTCATAGCCACTTAGAACAGCATAAGGAGAGTACTGCTTACTAAAAGGTTTTCTCCAAATGGCCTATTTTTGGGGCAGCAGTTCTAGTTTTAGCCAGAATTCTGGATCCAAGTACAAGTCTTTGTTTTGATTTTGTACTTCAGAAATAGCAGTCAGAGGTGTCCTTGGTGCTTATGAAGTGCTTTCCACAAACAAACTCTTCCCTTTCCTCCTTATTCTCCTGCCCTCTTCCTTTCCCAGGTCCCACTGGCAAGTCCTTTGAATATGTATGCAATGTAATTAGTACTAATTAATATCTCCGTCTTTGATTTGAAGGATGAAAATGGTTCTTGATGACAGAAGGAAGAGAATATGGGTAAGAATCATTTCATCTAGAAGATGGGGTCTGAGATTGGGGATGGAAAAACACCCATCCCTGTGGCGGACTGTATGAGGTTGTTTGGGAAAGCCAGGTCAGAGCTGATGAGAAGATATTCTGATTCACTGGCAAGATCTCTTGCAGATAAGTCATCATATTTTTGAAACACTGTAGTTTAGCAGAGTATGAACTTGGTAGCTGTTGACAATTAAAAGAATAGAAAACAAGAATTCAGACTTCCTTGTTGTACAGACAATTTTTGCCATCAAAGCAGGAGAGATATTTCTATTTCTCTCTTTTCCTCTGTGTTTATATTGCAGGAATTAGAGTTTATAAATTCTCAAACTGTCCATAAATGCTAAAAAATGCTCCCTTGTATGGCTCAGCAGAGGTTCTGAGAAAAAAAAAAAAAAAAAAAAAAAAAAAAAGCAGTGGTGAAAAGCCATTTGATGCACATTTGTTGGCACAACAGTAAAATGAACAACACTATACCTGGAAATATCTTCTGTGAGCACGGAAACAGCTTCAATACTGTCCACTTCACTGAGAATTTCATACTTAATCAGTGACAAAATTACAGATTTATTCATTTTCTGCCTTGCTAAAGAAACCATAAAGGCTTGAGCTTCCTCTCATTTGGCTGTCCTGTGAGATTTGCTCTGCCAGTCCTTCTCAGCTGAGCAGTTCCCAAAGCCCCACATGTTCATGGGCCAGAAATCCTGGTCTCTCATAGGCTTCAGATGCACTTGGAAGTGCTTACAAACCCATTGCTGAGTATTTTGAGTATTTCTCAAAGCCTACTCTCCTGTCATTTGATTTATGCTTTCCCTTTCCAGTGTCCATTCTCACAAAGAGTCAAGCTTAATAATTTATTTTTGGTAAACAGTAAAGAGAATATTCCAGGTGTTGAACAACCTGAACTAATCAGATTATTTTAAATATAAATAGCAACAAAATCTAAATCAAACATCAGTGTATCTTTTATTGGACGTTCTGTGTTTGTACTGCTCTTTCTCTCAGACTTTCCAGCTCTGACTATTCCTATTTTCTTTTACTTTAGTCCCTAGCTCTAAAGCTGGTTATTGAAAGTTTTCTATTCTATACAAAGTTATAATGCTGAATTATAACTACCGAGAAAGCTTACACAGGGGTAAACTTTCTCAAAAGTGTCTAGAAATAGGCAAGAGACTAAAGGTTTGTACCAAAATCTCATTCATGTTTCTCTCTGCTCCCAACAGCCCAAATCTCTCATGATAAGGGAGTTAAGGCTGCAACATCCTAGTGTATTTTCCCACCTGTGCACCTGGCCCAATTCAATTAGAAGTTGAGCTCCACGAAGAGGTGAGTATCTGCACCCACTGCAGTGTACACACCCAGTCAAGGGCATCATAATCGACCCAAACAAGGGAATCACAATGGACATTTCAGTCTCCAAAGATCCAAAGTTGCTGGCCTGTGGGAGATCCATAGAGGATGTGTCCTTGATGAGGTCTTGGGCTCGTATTGTATACAACACAGCTAAAACCAAGACTTCATAAAGGGCAAAGACTAATAATATGCTCTCTGAGAAAATCTGACTGGCATGCTGATGTAGTGAACACCACATGTGGACAGCCAGAATAAATTATGGTGGGACACAACAGCTCTGGCAGATTAATTTCACTCTGAGCCTCTTCTAAAAGGTATGCCTGCATCTTTCAATTGATTGACTTTTAATACTTTTAAAGGAGTCATACTGTGTGCTGCGTCTGTCACGAAAGTTACAAAGGAGATGGCCTTCAAATTTATCTCTTGATTCTTGCCCAACTGTTAAACAAGTGTCTTTTTCCAGGACCTGCTCTGCACTGGCTAGCTAATAAAAGCTCAGGAAACAAAAGAATAATTTCCTGTTTTATTTTTAACCTATTCCATTACTGAATTAACGTCTTAATGATGATAACGTCATAACTTAATCTTATTTTTTTTCCTTTATTTTTGGATATGTTTTTAGCTGTACTGAAAAGTGATGTCCAAAACAAGCTCTCGGAAAATTCTCTTTTCCACTGCTGCCCTTTGCTAGAGCTGTACAAGATGTACAGGCTCTTTTGTACGACTGCAATAGTAGCCTTGTAGCCTCCAGCCAATTTTTACAAGTCATCTCCGTATTCTGGGGAGTTTATTTCAGTGTTACATTAGTAGTTCAGTACTAATTTTAGTCTGTTCCACACCAAAACAGGACTATGTAGTTCAATTCAGAAGGCGGATGAGATTATTTCCTTCGCAGGAGGCTCTGCTGTCTTAAAGCCTTGTTCAGGAAAAAAAAAAAAAAAAGGTGAAGCAAAGCTGCAAGGTGTAATAACATTTCCAAATTTAATCTCTATGACTTAGAAAACTCAAAATAGGTTTGAGCACTTCTCTGTAAGTTTTAATTGCCCTGTTGCAGAAATATAGGAAATAAAGTGTAACTGCTGCAATAGGAGCACTAGTTGTGCTAGTTCAGAGTACGCAGAAATTTAATTAAAAAAATGGAAATGGAGAATCATATTGGGTGGTAATTTATACCTGAAAGGACTTCAGTGAGGCTTAATGTGGTACAGCCCCTGCAGAGAGGAAGAACAGCGAAGTTCAGACATTTCCTGAGATCCCCCAAACGCAAAGGTCTGCTGGGGACTGGCTGACTGGCCTCCCTCCAGCATGGTTTTCTTCTAATGCTCATGCATGGTTGTCTTCTGCTCTGAGAGATCTTGGTTTTCAGTGTCTTCACCATTCTTTGGCACATTTTTCTCTTACTCAAGCTCTGAGATAAGAGAAATCTTGATTCTATTGTTTGTCCCCTCAGTAGACCAGATTTTCCTTCTTTTCTTCTCCTGGTAACGCAGATTCTGTTCCAGACCACGTAGTGGTGATCTTTGCCACAAACGTGCTGAATCTGCAAGGGTCTCATAACAGCAGGGCAACTTTCTCACTCTTTTGCAGACCTGCAGGCACATCAGTCCCCTGTTGCCACATCAAATGTCTCCCTCGTATTGTGCTGCTTTGAAATCACAGCTTCCTTCTCTGCTTAGGTTTCCAAACCACAGGGACAGCTGCATTCTGTGAAAGGGCAGGAAATAAGTGGAGAAATATTTTGTGGCTTCTTACACTTGCTTTGCACTGATCAAAATGCTGACATGTGGACGAGTAGTTTATTGTCCAGTTATACAGGGTATACATTCACTTTTTCCAAACTCAGGTGACCTACTCTATACTTTTCTTAACAAACTGCTTGAAAACAGCTGCTTTTAAGTTATCAGAAAGAAATGCAGGTTACACATGTGAACCTACTTTCTTGGGAGCTCTGGGTGAAATGTGAATCCCACACTTGTTTCCAGGGGTGGCAAGTGCAGACTGTTCCCTCTCACACAGAAAGAAGGGCCTTCTAGGCTCTGAAAATAGCCCTGTCAAAACTGTGCAGATCAACGTATATCATGAAGGCGTTAGGTGTTTGTGCTCCCCCCCCCATAAAAAAAAAATAAAAAAGAGAGGAAAATAGAATGCTTTCTAAAACTCCCATTAAACTCTCATTTTGTTGAAGTTTCTCTCTTGTTTGCTTCCATGGGACTTCTGATTATTTTCCCAGCTTCAGTCAACCATACTCAACTCATCCAGTCATCACCATTGCCATGTAATTTCCCAGTGAGGTTAGCAACAGCAAGTTGCTGTAATGATAAATAATAAAAAAACAACCCTTTTATGATTTGGTTGTTGCTTATTTTCCCTAGTGAATACCAATAAAATAAAAAGAGGTCCCCTGAGCAGCACACCCGAGAAACTGGAATGCTTTTAAGTGTAACAGGTTAGAAGGGGCTCTTAGACAGAATGTCCAGCAGTCTTTGAAAATAATTCCTTTGGGAAAATTCTAAATAATTCTTCATAATTAGAAACTTTGTTACTTGCTGCAGTGGAATTAAAACTACTTTATTACGCCAGTTGTTGAAGCAGCCTTTTGTTACATTAAAGACTAGTAAGCCACCTGACTGGTGCTGTATTTCCTGGCTTTTCTGCTCATGCGAAACCACCAATGTCAAAGAGGATAACTTGTCCTAGAGATGTCGTAATGCTCTATTGAATGAGATCAACTCTTCAGCTATGTAACTACTCGTTGCATAGTCTTTTTATTAACCTCCCTCCTTCATTTTGTTATCTGTTTAGGGAAAGAGTTGTCAGTGTGAGGACAACAGCCTGCAGGTAGGGCTTACTGGGAGAAGCAGGGTGGCAAGAGAGGGAGGGGGAACAGCTTGTGTGGCTCTTGTCCTTTGCCATCTCCCTTCCCATCCGTCCTTAGCTTCATCCTGCATGGCACACAAATTCAGATGCACAATGTGAAGGCTCACACACAGCCCAGTGCCCAGATCTGGATCAGGGTTGGATCCAGCCCTCCCTATGTTTGTTTTATATTGTTGAAATGATTTATTCATAGTTTATGTATTGTATCATAAAATATGTGATGAGAAAAGTGTAGCAGCAATGAAAAAAATATACTCTGATGAAATACTTTCTGCATATTTTCTAAGAGGCACACAGTGCAAATAAAGCCTTCTGGGAACATGAAGGAGAAGAAGAAGACTTGGAGCAGTCAGCATTGATTTACCAAGGCTAAATCAAACCTGACCAACTTGATTATCTTCAATGGACACCATCTGTGGTTTCTGAGAGAAAGGAACACCGACAAAGATAGGAAGGGGTTGCTTGAACTAAGCTAAGTAACATGCTAAATAAAGTCAAGACAAGAAAAAGTAAATGAATGCCTCATGGATTCCAAAGGGCAATGCAATGAATTGTTCCTGTATTTGGTGTGTCTGTAAAGGATAACTGCAAACAGCTTCTCGCATCTCTCAGGAAGCTACTGGGATTGACTTCATCACTACCCACTGAGTTTATGATCAGTTGTCTTAATTCTGAAACCATCTCCAAAGGTATTACCTAAGTCGGCTTTGTAGTCAGCTATTTAGTCAGCTTTTACCTTTGGCCAAATGGACAAGTGGGTATAGAAATAACAGGAAGCACCTGAAGGGTTGAAAGTTTAAAGTACATGACAAATTTTAAAGGAAGGTGCAACTAGGCAAACGTGAGGGAGAAATCACAAAAACTGAAGGTCTTACACAGACCCAAGATACTTGATCTCTGCAGGAGCTCAATACCTCACATCCAGTTTTCTCATTTCTTCATGGAACTGATCCATAATACTTTAATTTCTACCTCCGTGTAAGAAAGAAAGAAAGAAAAAAAAATCCAGGGAAAAAATAATAGCTACTGCAAAAGAAAAACAAACAAACAAACCAAATCCTAAATCTATTTAATGACATGCATGCAAATAAGAAAGGCATAATCCTCCTCCACACTTGCCAACCTCTATTAGCACATTAACCAAGTGTAAGCCGGACACGTAGTTTGCGTTTGTAACACAAAATGCATTGGAATTAGCAAAATAAATTGGATTGGGTGTTGACAGCTTGGGACATCTGCACGTGTGATGTCACTACCCCTGAGGGTAGCTGAGGTCCTGAGGGACAGCAAGTTAGTTTGCCCATGAATTCAGAGCAGAGGTAATTTACGTCTCTGTCATTGCTGGAGTGTGTGTCTAGATACAATCAAGAAAATGATTTAGGAGAAAATGGCTTACAACATCTGCTTTGTGAGGAAGTAAATGGTTTTGCAGCAATCCAGCAGTTCTTTTGGCACCTTGGACCAGTGATACATAAAACATTCATAACTTCATAGGTCAAGAAAAAAGGCACCACAGCCTCTTTCTTTTAACTGCAATATGTTATTGTGGAATGGAAATGCTCATAGGAGAGCATGCCATAGTCTTATTCCAGTCATAATTAGCAAGTAGCTTACTAGTTCCTTCAATAATACAATGTATTTCAGATTATCATGGCAGTATATATATTCGGTTTAGCAGTGTAACTTGGTCTGCTTTGTATTGAGGGATAATGCTGGCATCTCACATTGTAACTATTTGCTCAAATTATTAAAAGCGAATCCAAATACATTTTAGTGATTTTTCTTTTTTTTTTTTTTTCTTTTTTTTTTTTTTCCTATCAAATGATTGTTTTATGGATATTTTGTGCATTTTAGAGGAGGTGAGATTGGCTTTGTGCTTTAAAATGTAACTCTCATAGCAAATATTTTTTAAACAACATTCTTTTATGTCTTTCTAGATGTAAAACTAATCTGAGAGGGCCTACTGCACAAATAACAAAATTAGGAATGCTTCAGATTAAGGTAAATTTTGTACTGAAGTGGTGTGGATTTGCATTCAGGACCCATTAAAGAATTATATGTACATGTCTATGTAATGGCTCTTCAGTATTTCTGTTAGTACAAAATTAGTCCTGTCTCACAGACAATTATTATTACCACAAATAAGGAAGAGTGAAACTAGATTGTAATTAAAATAAATATATCTGGTTAGGTTATCCAGTTTCCAGTGTGGAATTTAACAGTGCCTCTGCTGTAAGGATGGAATGGCATCTCAGCTGGTCCTGGCTCAGGACTGGTGCCTGCTGTCCATCTGGCAGAAAAGTGATAAAGAAGCAACAGCTGCTAAGGGGCATGGAGAACTTAATTGGAAGAGCTATGCGTGCCTGAAGTAGCTGGTATAACTGCCTGAAGAAGTAATATATGCCTGCTACCCCATGGCCATAGGCAGAATGCCAGGAAGGAGACAGCGGAGGAAGGAAAACATAGAACCTCCCACTGTTACTGACTGGAAAGAGGAAATAAAGGATGTTGTTGAGCGTTACTACTGGGACCACACATCATGGTGAAAGCTAATATTTTCCTAAAGATGGAGCAGTATGATATATCTGTATATTACTAAAGAATGTTATTTCACAAAGGAATACAAACTAGAGTGTTTTCAGAATTTTTTAAACAAACTGACAGAAATATGAAGAAATTTGGAGGGAGCTTTCTTCTTGCACAAACTTATCATGGAATCATAGAATCATAGAATATCCCGAGTTGGAAGGGACCCACAAGGATCATCAAGTCCAACTCCTGGGTCCCCATAGGACCTCCTGAAAAAATCAGACCATGCATCCGAGAACGTTGTCCAAACACTTCTTGAACTCCAGCAGGCTTGGTGCCATGACCACTGCCCTGAGGAGCCTGTCCCAGTGCCCAACCACCCTCTGGGTGCAGAACCTTTCCCTAACACCCAGCCTGACCCTCCCCTGTCCCAGCTCCATGCCGTTCCCTCGGGTCCTGTCGCTGTCCCCAGAGAGCAGAGCTCAGCGCCTGCCCCTCCGCTCCCCTCATGAGGGAGCTGCAGGCCGCCATGAGGCCTCCCCTCGGCCTGCTCTGCGCTGGGCTGAACAAACCAAGGGACCTCAGCCGCTCCTCATACGTCTTGCCCTCTAGAGCTTTCACCAACTTTACAACACTCATATGGACACTCTCTAATAGTTTTATGTCCTTCTGATGTTGTGGCACCCCAAACTGCACACAGTACTCAAGGTGAGGCCGCACAGCGCAGATCAGAGCAGGACAATCCCTTGACCAGCTAGCAATGCCATTCTTGATGCACCCCAGGATACAGCTGGCCCTCCTGGACACCAAGGCATGCTGCTGGCTCATGTTCAGCTTGCTGTCGACCAAAATCCCCAGATCCCTTTCCGTGGGGCTGATCTCCAGCATCTCATCCCCCAGTCCGTACACATAGCCAGGGTTGCCCAGGTGCAGAATCCTAAACTTTCTTTTGAAAGAAAAAATATATTCATCTTTGAACTTGTTAAGGAAAAGAACTCACAAAAATTAAATTTGTGTAATAGGAGAAAAGAACTACTGGGATTTCAAATCCCAGTTTTTGTACAAACTAACTTTGTGTCTAAATTAACCCCTCTGCCTTATTTCTATTTCTGTTTACAAGAAGTAAACCATCAAGCAAACGCATTACCTCCTACACAGAGGTTTTTTAAAGACAGCCGGGCCAGTGTTGGAGAAAGCTTTTAAGGTGCACTTTCAATGAAGAAGAAATTATCTCCCTAAATTAGGACTTGCTACAATGGGTCGTATAATAATTTGTGTTTCTTTGGGAGGAATAACGTGGAAAAACTGCATTTAGTGGCTGAGAACATCTTCCTGGGCTATCTTTGGTATGCTGCTGATGCGTTTATTTTCTAAAGGGGTAGCTGGGTATGCAGGCTGCCTATTTCGTTTGGTGACTTGGAAAGCACTTTAAAGCAGATTCATTCAAATGTATAATGTGCTTAATTTAATGCATGCATATTTTATAAAGGTAATTTTAAGTGCTCCAAGGGACAGATGGAGGCAATAAATCCAACAGTAAATGCTTATATAGTGTTTTGGGAAAGCAACATACAGGAAAGTCAGACAGTTGAAAGATTTGTTGTAGTCCAGTGGAAACTATTGAAGTTTGTTAAATAAAGATTGAGCAGCAATGGTGCAGACTGCTTAAAAATCCTACCAACCACCTACACTAACAAGGTCCAAGCCGAAGAAGAGAAGAGCTGTAAAGCACAGCAGTGGAAACCTCTGGATGTTTTCAAGTTTTGCGGAAGTCTGTGCCTGAACACGCCTATCAGTGACATGTAGCTTTTCTGTTTGTTTAGTAATGCTGTATCCAACTGTCTACAATTTTTATTTGAATTTTACTGGCTGCGGAAAGAGGGCAGACCAAAGTGCCTCCTTATACGACTAAAATTCATGTCATGTTAAGTCTTTGCAAGATCAGGTTTGGTGTCCATTTTTATTTTTTACTTTATTTTATCTAACAACATCATTTAAACCAGGTTTACTAAATAACCTTAGTTTAAACACATGCTTTCAGGTATCAGTGTTAAAGCAGTTTAAGTCAATCTTAGAATCAATAAGTAGTTTCAACATGTCATAAGGTTTTTTTAACACAGCTATTCCAGCCCTGTTGAGCTGAGTAAGAGGTGCAATTTGGGAGTGTTTGTTTTCAAAAGTCCAAATTGCCATGCACCTGGACTCCTACTTGCATAAGCTGTGTGCCCTATAGAGATCTGCTCTGTACACAGGTTTCATATTTTTCAAACACATTAATCTTAATTACTGTGTATAGGGTTGTCTCTTTCAGCCTTGCAGGTTCCTCCTCATTATGGAAAATCTGCCCTCAAGTACAGAAAAGGGCACATGGAGGGTGCCCTGGACAAAGTACTTTGGGGCTGGAGAGAGGGACACAGCCCCTGTCCCTCAGTGCTGTCTCTTGTAGCCTCTCATGTGTGACTCCATATAGAGTTACCAAAGAGCATTTCTGTGTTTTCAGCACCTTTTGTGACTTAAGGGAGATGGAAAAAAAAAAAAAAAAAAAAGAAAGAAAGAAAGGAAAAAACAAACCACAGCCGTTTTTCACATGGTTTACTATCAACATATTTTCTTTAAGTCCTGTTAGCTCTCTCTCACTCATCTATTAACCATATTGTTTGTATTCTATGTCTGTCTCCTAAGCTGCTTGATGTGGAGCACCTCTTAGGAGTTCCTGAGTGCTTGCTAAGCCTGCTGTGGACTACTGAATGCTTCAAAAGAAAGAGAGGACATTCCAAGCCTTTAACAAAATCTTTATTTTGAGCCTAATGGATTGCTGCTCTTTCAACTATGTGGTGTTCGTGATCCCAGCTGTTAGAGTAGCTGTGTGGACACCAGATCATAGAAAAAGCTGGCAAGAAGTGGTCTTCCACACTTTCCATGTCTCAGTCTCAGCACTTAAGAGGTGAGAACACTTACAAGAGACTGGGAACCATTTTCTGAACTCAGCCATAATCTGCCACTCCTCTGAACACAGCAGAGGAGGGTCAGGCTGCCTGCTGAACTCTGACTTACAGGGCTTCAAGTTAAAACGCTCTTTTGCATGGGGCTAGGACCATAATAATTAGAATGGGAAGCAAATGAGGCTTCAAACAGTTTTTTTTTTTTTCCACTGGTATCTAATGTAAAATATGAATGTACCCTCAGAGGAAGTTTGTACTCATTATTTTGTCTCGCTGGAAACTAAGGAAAACAAATAATTTAATAGATATACTACAACCAGGATTGTAAACATGTAAATTGATGTAACTGTGTTTTGTTGCAGTAACACTGCCTGATACAGTGTAATGCTTAGACAAGAAGCCATTGATTTTAGAAACTGGAAATTTTTCAATCCTCGTCCTTCTTCAGAGGCATAAAAAACAGCTCAATGCCTGCCGGCATTTACCACATTGTGGTTTCTCAGATAAAGGAATAACAACAAAGATGGGAAAGAGCTCCTTAAATTTTGCTACTTAAAAGCTAATTATAAATCAAGACAACATATAAAAAATAAATCCATTGAGCTTCTTTCTGATCTTTGACTGCTGCAACTGAGATCAATGGCCTGCTTTGTACCAGCAAACTCTTAAATATGTGTTTGTTTATCCAACCCACAAACTCAAATACGATGTTCTGCTTCAGTGCTGCCTTGAAACTAATGTTAAAGCTGCTTGACAAAGCTTAACAGGAAAAAGCTTAACGGGAAAACTCAGTCAAATATTACTGTGCTGTTAAGCCAGAATCTTTGGATCTTGGGTTAACCTTTAATGGTAAATACTTTTACAAAAATCAGTAGTCCAAAAATATAACGAGAAATTGACCTTCAATTGATAACCTGCTAGAACTATACCCTTGCCATGGAAACAGTGAAAATGCAGTCTATTTTTCTTTGCTTTGCAACTCAGTCTAGTATGTTTTGAAATGAGATAGATATATCTTTTACTTATGGGATTGAGTTAAAAGTGTTGCAGATGTATCAAAATGAATGTGATAGCTTGTTGCAACGAATGCTGCTAGAAAGCCATGGAAGCATGGGAATGTGGTACAAAGGATACGTTAACATTTCCATTTTCCTAAACTCCTCCCATTAAAAGTGTCCTGACTATGGTATGCATTTAGATATGTTTCTTCTTTTAGTTACTTTTAAGTGGAGAAGAGATTGTATGTAAGGAACCTCACCAAATTACTTTGCTAAAACAGTTACCTATTTAAGTATGCTTTGCTCACCGGGCGTTATTTCATGTCCTCTAAAATGCATTTTGAAAGAACACCTTCCAAGCAAAACAACATTTCTAAACATTAGCACTCTCAAGAACTGCATCAGGTATTCTGCTGCGTGAGAACATAGATTCCCTGTTTGTGGCCCCAGTTAAAGTAAATAATTCCATGGTTAACACTGTGAGGTACATCCCACTTCTGCGCAGTACAATTCAGGAAGACAGTATGAATATAATAAGGGTCTTTCTTCCACAGCTTACCACTTCCTAGGGCTGCCAATGCTAGCCTAGTCCTCAAGACCAGTTTCACGACTTCCAAACTTTTGGCTAGCTGCACTACATTACACCAACTGCCCCTGACTAATGGGGTCTTTTGGCAACAAAGCAGTCATCTCATGGGATGAAAAATAGGCGGAAGTTTCTTCTATAAACCTAAGGATATCCTTTTGTGAGAAAAAATCCCATGTGAGTCTTTAAGAAGAATTATTGTAAGTTTTCTGTTACTGAAACAGCTGAAAGCAGATATAAATGTACCAAGCATATTGCTGTATTTTTGCTTTATGTATAGCAAAGTTTTAGATTTCTCATTTACTCTTTCTCAGCTAGGATACTCTAAGGAATACTCTGTAAACCACCACAAATTTCCATACTACAAGTGAAATGGACTTGTTTAAGCTCTGGCACTATTTATATAATATCGAACACCAGAGTGATGTCTCAGAATCTTCCCTTCAGTGTAAATATGTCAGCACATTGCATAATGAATTTAATTTTCTTTCATGCCTATACATAGAGTTCTAAAAAAATCTGTTTGTAATGTGGGTGATTTTTTTTTGTTTTGTTTTTGTAAAATTGCTATATTAACCACGTTTTCTGTACAAACATATGAAAATGCATCAAGTTTCTGAATTATAGGAGTTTATGACAGTATATCAAATTATTGAATGTTTTTAACATGATTGTATGGCACTCAGCTGGGAGGCTGGGACTATAAATAAAGTAATAGTTTCAAGTCCTATATGTAGACACTTAATCAATCAAGCTGCAAAATAACAGTCTGGATTCCCACTCTACGGCTTAACAAATAGTACTCTCTATGGGCACATTCATTGAGTTTTATGGGTATTCTATTTTTTATGTTTATGTCTTTTATTTAAAAATTTAAATAACTCCATGTCAAAGCCATGCAAACTTTGCTATATCTTGATCAATATCTGTCCAAAAAACAAATGGATGATCCTAATGTGCTAATAGTGTTGTTTTTGTTCTTCCACCTCCTGTTCCTGACACAACTTCCAAACTATCACCTTTCACTGGATAACTAAAAAATCTCATATAAAGCTACATGATGGCTTTTTATCCTTTAGCATTATCCTTTAGCATAGTTCTCATTCACTGACAAAGCTGTGAATGCAAATGTAACATTCCTGCCAGAACAGGCTAAATCAGTGGTGCCCAGCCTGGAGCCTGTGGACCTACTTTGGTCTACCAGAATACCTCCTCTGGTCATAGCTTGCTCCTTGTTAATATTTTCCCCCAACTCTTTGCAACTCGTCCTCTGTTAAACAGCAAAATCTGCCTTGCCTGCATGAGCAAAGTGTGTGCTCCTTCCTCCACGTGGACGTGGAGGACAAATGACAAGGAACACTGCAGATAAGATGGAGGTACTTCTGGTGACAAAATCAGTTTGCTGGGGTCAAAAAGCAGTTACTCCTGACAAAAATATCCTGGACTTACAACACGGGCCTGGAAGAATACTCACATGATGAAACAACTTCAATATCCAGTACAACATACCACATCATGAGAGCACCTTCCTATAGAAACATGTTTTCTTGAAGCAGGTTTCAAATTGATTTGCTGGCAAATAGTAAAATAAAATATAAAGAGAGGAAAAAAATTACCTTAAATGATTGATGAAGTACCTCAGCATGAGGAAGTAAAGGAGCAGTCCCAATTGATGTAATGTAAATATTTAAACTCACATGTACTAAATCTGTAACTTTTATTTTGACTACTTCACATAATTTCTGAGGCATACAAGGCCAGAAGTGTTTTTTTAAAGAACGGGTTAGACAACATTTGTTGGAAATTATTTACTAAATCAATTAACTTGGGGAAAAAAAAAAAAAAAAAAGCTACCTTTTGGAGCACAAAGTGTCCAGGAGCAGTGTGCTCAATAGCTTGTTTTCTTTCTTTCTTTCTTTCTTTTTTTTTTTTTTTAAAAAAAAAAAAAAAAAAGTACAGTGATTGGTCTATCAAAAGACAACTGCCTTCCCTTACAGATCTTGCCTTTCTTATATCATCAGTCCACTGCAACTACTTCATCTCTGCTATAGGAATACTTTATGATTCACTGACTAGTAAGTCTGAAAGGCAGACCATTTAGCCCAGCAGCTGGCAGTTTTTCAAGGGTGAGGTCGCTTTTTGGTCCCTTCAGATGATAAGAAAGTAGGCATGCTGGCAAGACTTGCAGGAGCCAGCCGATGCTGCCTCTCAGCTCTGTGGCTGCACTGGCTCTGCACGCAGGAAAGACTCCCAGTTCTGCCGGGCTCCTGCTGATCCCCCCGTGGCCTCGCTTAGATGTTTGTCCAGAGATGTTTCAGCTCCATGCTCATCCAAAATCTGGCTGTGTGTTGTCTTTGCTTCCTGAGCTGTTGCTCCAAGGATCTGTACGATGACAGGATTAGCCATTTTAGGGGAGGCAGGCAGTGGGTGAGATCAAGGAATTCCATCCTTCATCCTTGTAGGGACAGTAGAATAATCTCCACTAATGACCTAGATAAAATAATTTTATAGGTTGGAGTCTAATGTCAACACTGTAACTGAGGTGGGCCATTGTGTTACTCGTACAATTTTGTGGTCCTTTTCAGATCTGCTTCCTGCGATTATAAATACAGAACCCTGCAACCTTCAGGAGTGGCAGCAGATGATTCATGACAGCTCTGAGCACAAGGTTATGTGCTTTAAATGGAGAAATATAGGGGCAGCATAAAGTATGCAACTCTGAAAGACATCTCCATTCAGGCTTTTTCATTGTCTGTGGAAGCAAGCGTACTGAACAGAAATATACACGAGCTGAATCTGCTTGTAAGGAATATTTGATCTTAGTATAAAATCAGAAATTAATATTTTGTCTTCTTGGTATTCTACTGAACCTACCTTACCACTTCTCCCCAGTTTGCCTTACTGAAGGTAAGTATGCCCATCATCCTTCATGAGCAGGGATGCTGGGTTTTCTTGCCGTTATTATGGATATACACCCTGCCTGTGTTTACATCATGAGAAAAGAGCACACACAAAATCAAATCATATTCAGATACTGATAACAGGGAAAAAAAAAAAAAGGAAAAAGAAAAAAAAAAACACAACAGATTATGCCATGGGTATTTATCTGCAGCTTCCCTGCTGTACAGTCTGCCAGGATTGTTTCATTCTGCTGTGGTGCTCAAAGACATCTGTCATTTTCTTAGGCTGATTTGTTGGATTACCCAGGTTATATCATTTGTGGTGGCATATTTTGCAAGTGAACATATTTGTGGTATGTTCCTCAAGACACGTTCTTCATTTTGAGATTTGGGTATTTTTTTTATTTAATCATCTTTTAACCTTTACAACTCCCACACACATTCTCGTTTTGTATACGCTGGTAAATTTCCCAGCAGAAGAATATAACTCCACCGGAGCATATTGTACTTTTAAATGCTGTAAAGAAAACAGAACCCTTTCTGCTCTGTGCTGTTGCTATCATTAGTAACGCCAGAGCAATAGCGAAGCGCGAAGCCTGCGTGCAGAGGCGAGGCTTCTGAGAAAACACCCATCCAAAATATGCCCTCCCTGCTTATTCAGGCCGCTCCATTCTTTTCTAGCAGCAGCTCAAAAGTCGAGCACAAATCATCCAAAAGTGTGTCGGAGCCTACAGGCACACGAAGAGCGGCCGGGTGAGTTGGCTGCCCTCATTTCTGCAAGCAGCAGGATGCGACTGTGCCAGAAGTCCCCTTGGGTGCCCAGGCTTGGAGATGCCGCCTGCAGGGTCAGTGCATGCCCCAGGCCTGCTGGAGGCCGCTGGCTCCCCATTTGGGGCTCTGCTGTGACCCCAAAGCCCCAAATGCTGCCTGGCAGAGGTGTCTCTACTTTGTGGAGAGGCAGAAAATGGAGCGTTTGCGGAAGCCCATTCACGTAGAGGAGATGAACAGCCAACACATCCCAGGGGTCTGGGAGTAACCGGCTAGTCAGAGTCTCCTCGAGCACACACTTCTGCCAGAAAACAGCCGGCTTCAGCCCCCCAGTTAAACTTCCTCCATGACCAAGGGGCTGCGAGAAGCGGGCCGAGGAGCCCCCAGGGCGTGCAGGGGCCGACGGAGGGCCACGGGCCGGGGGGAGGCGGCGCCCCGGGCCGTGAGGCGAGGCCGAGGGGGCGGCTCCGGAGGCTCCCCGCGCCCGGCTGGGGCACGCCCGGCCGGATCGGATGCGATGGGAGCGGGGCGGGCCGGGCCGGGCCGGGCCGGGGGCGGAGCGGGGCGCTGCCTGCCGCCGAGCCCCGCGGCGGAGCGGAGCGGAGCGGAGCGGGGCGCTGCCTGCCGCCGCCCCCGGAGCGCAGCCTCCTCCCCATCCGCTGCCTGAGCGGCGCCGGGGCTGCCACATCGGCACGGCCGCTCCGCCGGGCGCTTCCCGGAGCCGAGCGGGAGATGGGCGGCGCGGCCGAGGGGAGGCAGCGCGAAGGCAGCGGCGGCGGCGGCAGCGGCGGCGGCGGCGGCCGAGAAGCAGCAGCCGAAGCGCGGCCCCTTCCCTCCCGCCCTCCCCGCTGCCACTTCCCCGCCCCCGGCCGGCCCTCGGCCGGGCTCCGCCGCCCGCAGCGGGCCATGGCGGGGCGATGAGGGAGCGGCCGCCCCTGGCCGCGGGCTGCGCGGGGAGGCGGGGAGCGGCGGCAGGAGGAGGAGGAGGAGGAGGAGGAGGCGGCGACGGCTTCGTCCCGGCGGAGGCGGCGGGGGCCGGCGGGCTGCTGCTGGGGCCCTACGGCGAGCAGGGCGGGCTGGCGCCGGCCGAGCTGCTGCTGTGCCAGCTGCCCGAGGCGGGCGGCGGAGGGGCCGGGCTGGCCGAGGCCCGGGGCTGGCGCTGCTCCTGCTGCCTGCTGGGCACCTGCTGGTGCAAGAGCTGCCTCGGCGTGTGCGTGCTGGCCGCGCTCTGCTTCGCCTCGCTGGCCCTGGTGCGCCAGTACCTGCGGGACCTGCTGCTCTGGGCCGAGAGCCTGGACAGCCTGGCCGGAGTGCTGCTCTTCACCGCCGGCTTCATCGTCGTGTCCTTCCCCTGCGGCTGGGGCTACATCCTGCTCAACGTGGCCGCCGGCTACCTCTACGGCTTCGTGCTGGGCATGGGGCTGATGGTGCTCGGCGTCCTCGTCGGCACCTTGGTGGCCCACGTGGCCTGCAGGCGGCTGCTGGCCCGCTGGGCGCTGGCCAGGATCCAGGGCAGCACGACGCTCAGCGCCGTCGTCCGCGTCGTGGAGGGCGGCAGCGGCCTCAAGGTGGTGGCCCTGGCGCGGCTCACGCCCATCCCCTTCGGGCTGCAGAACGCCGTCTTCGCGGTGAGTCCCGCATGGGGTCGGCTGGAGGAAGCCGAGGAGCCTCGGTTTCCTTTAGCGGTGGTAAAACTGACCCCCGTGCCTCCTGCTAGCGTCGCCGCATGTCCTCCTGAGGAGGCACGCTGTCAAGGCACTTCGTTCGGTGGCACTGCCTGAGAGTTACGGTCTGCTCGCCACCTTTTGAGGCTTAAGCGTTGGGAGGATGCACCGAGATGCTTTGTAGCAAAATCTGTAGAAGGACTTGGCAGCTTGTGTCTTGTAAAGTGATCCGAGTGGGAGGAAAAGTTGTATTTTCAAGCAGCCTTGCCTAAACTACTCCCTAACCTACTTAACGTAAATGTTTGCATTGCAAAGAAAGTAGTGGACAGATTAAAGTTCTGTCTCTACTTGATGCATGTAGTGTGCATCTAGCAAATCCATACATGGTGTTAAGTCCTTGCATGTGAAAGAGGCAGCGTATTTTGGGCAGAGCAGTATGATACGGACACAGAGCTGAAAAGGGGTTCGGTACATCAGTGAAAGTGAGTTCAAATGAGCCTGGCAAGAGGCTGGATTGCTTTTCTTTCCTGCTTCTAGATGAAGATAGATGCATACTGTATGAGTAATTTATTATTTAAAACTTGCAATCTTTCTGTCCTTTTTGATCATCTTAAAGGAGACAGTAAGGAAGGACACGGTGTATATGTTTTTGAGTTCATGCTGTTGATGAAGTGCCAATTTCAGACCTCAGCTCTTCCCAAATGCTTTGTCTAAAGAATCTGTTTCAGGCTGTAGTACGCCTCGGTTGTGTCTGCTAAATCGGAGAAATCAAAACAAAGCACACCAGATTGGGAAATATTTTTAATGTTTAACAGTAACTCCTATGTGCTTTAAGGAAAAGACCCTATAAACAAACAATTTGGTCTGCCACTTTCTTACGGCACACTTTCCTCATTTGCAGTCCTGATTTTGAAGTGCTTGCTTAATTTTGAAGAATCAGCTGGTTGAAGTGAGGTTACTGAATACCAAGTTTCTTATTTAAGCAGAACTTAAGCTAGTTCATCCACAGAATTTTCAGGGTTTACCCCGCACACCAAAGAAACCATTGCTGCGTATAAAATTAACAGCAGATGCGGGTGCTGGGGCATTAGTCTCAAGAGCTGTAGCCACTTACTTCATTTTAAGTAGATCCTTTAACCATTTCCTGGTTAGGAATGAGAAGAATCTCATTTCATTTATGTTTTATGTACTCATCTATGTTGTTAAGGGACTGAGGATGCTTTGACAGGCATGGCCAGTGGGATGAGAGCAGTGGGGAGCAGGGCAGGCAGCGCTGCCTGGGACCCTCCCGAGGCACAGGGTCCTGATGAAGCTTTTACACTGGGACCCTTTTAATAGTTGGGAGCTGTTGTGCCTCAGTTGTCCATAGCTCCTGGGTCTCACCTGAAGTAGTCAGCAGCGCTGCATCTGAAAAGACCAGAGAATTACCAAATTAAAATGATTTCCTTCCGGGCCTAACCATTCTGCTATGTCTGGAAACAATTCAGTGGAGTAGTCAGGCCAGTGTAATATTATAATGATGCTGTAAATCAGTATTTTGTGTTCTCGGAGCACTGTGAGCTAAGTAATTTTCTTACTGAGGTTTCGGTGTAAAAATAACAGATAGGAAATGAGATGAAACTAGATTATTGAGCAAGTCAAATAACTTGGATGTTGCCTGCTAAAATTAGTTTGGGGAGTTGCTTTTATTACTCCTGATTTATTACTTTACAGGGTAGTCAAATAATGCAGTGTTCAATTTTTAATTAAGAATGTTTAGCATGAACTGCTACATTACTGAAAAATAACAATGTTGCACCAAATCTGGGATTCCAAAGCTGTTTCTCACTTTGAGTCAAGTTTAAGGTTTGTGTGAAATACAGAAGTCTACCAGCAAAGACTTAGCTGTGATTTCTTTGAAATCTGACTTATTTGCAAACTTAATGCACTACTTAAATTTAAAATGTAAGGGGATTTGGGGTATCCTAGCCATCCGTCTGTTCCCTGTGCTCACAACTTAAGCAATGAATTTGACAAGGTTTATTCTTATTATTAAAAAAAGAGTGAACTGAAGTCTTTAGAAAACCTAAATATCTTTTAATTTTCCAGCAGTCTAGTTTATGCTTGTTTTCTGTATTCGTGTTTATAAGTAAACTGGTGAGACTGAGCATACTTGAATGAAAGGGAAGGGAGGAAGTGACACATGAGGTCTGGGGACTAAGTGATAACCTCGAGGTGAGAGGGGTCATCTGCAGGGCTGGCACACGCCGTGTGCTGAGCACTGTGGGCAGCTGCAATTGCGGCGAAATTTATGGGAAGAAGGAAGAGAGCTTCCTGGCATTTGACTAGTGATAGGATCGTATTTTTTGAAACAGTGTTGAGTAGAAAATTTCTTTTTAAGAAAAAGGAATTTCTTCTTAGTTTTTTTACCAGGCGGACACAAACTCCTTGAGGCCATTCTGCTCTTCTCTGGGAAAGCACTGAGTATTGGGAGCAGGAGAGTAATGTATTTACACGCCTTTCTGGAAAACCTAGGGACTTGTAAAATGAAAGCATGTTCGTATATTTCTTTGAGTGGGTTTTGCTTATTTGTTGATCCTGTAACATGCCGCCAGGGTGGCCAGTGCTGTGCTGATAGCTCCTACTGAAGTGTTTGCCCACGCACAGCCCTCTCCCCTCTGCATCTCCGAATGTTTTGAAGGTAGGTCTGCACGGGGGCACGGTATGCAGGTTATCACCTCCTTCCAGCTAGTGGCTCCCTGGTGATAGGTATGTGCAAACTGATTATCTGTAGTACCTGGTGTAGCCTAGATCAAAATTCATTTTTTTTTTCTTTTCTGATAGGGATATTGTATAAAAGAAGTAAGCTGCCTAAATATTTTAGTGTCCAAGCGAATGCCTCTGGTTCCAGAAACATTTCACTAATATTTCGCTGTGAAGTGAGAGTTCAAAAAATGTTAAGTGCTTTGCAGGCACATGCAGCCTGCTTACTTTGCTTGTTGGAGAGTTGGTAGCTATTTTTCTGGTTGTTTTTATTCTGTACCTTTTTTTTTTTTTTGAGTAAGTGAAAAACATCAGAATTGTCCATTGCTCTCAGCTGCTAAGCCTACCTGATCTGAAACATGTGGACTCATGAATTGAGGGGAGAGAAGTCTGCTGCAGTCCCCAGAGGCATGTGACCCCCTAACAGCATCCCAACACAAGCATTTGTTTTTTGACAGAAATGAACCAAAGGGGTCAGCTGCAAAGAAAGCACGAAAGTTTTTATCAGACACAGCCTGTCCAGGGCTCAGTGGGAGAGTTTCTGTTTAACACGATTGTTAACAGAGCCGTTAGTTTGTTCTTAAATTTATTTTAACATGTTGCTGCAGCCTGTAACACAGATGTAGCCATGCTTGCTTTGTGATTTTGCTGTTATTTTTTTGCTGAAGTGAGCTCTCCCTAGAAACAGAGTCCTAGGAGCCTCTGTTTGGCGGTGTGGCCACACAGACTGCAGTTTGGCAGACCTCTAGAACAGGTACAGGTTTGCAGAAGGAAAGATAAGATAACGTGTAAGTTTTACTGAAAATGTCTCATTTTTTTCAGGTGGGGACACCATCTGTTTCCTACGCTTTCAGGGGGAAGGGATACTAATGTAGATCTAAACCCCACAAACCAGGAGTTAAAAGGACACCTACAGACTCTTTCTTTCCTCTCATTATCTCTCCTTTTAGTGGGGTGCACAAATCACAGTCCAACGTGTCTGTTGGCAGCCTCTCCTTCATTTGGAAGCAGTCTCTCTCGTGGCCCAGGGTGTCTGGATGCTTTAGGACAGATGTGCAAACACGCTCCTTTGCAGCTAGAGTGTCCTTAATACATATTCAGAAATGAAAGAGGTGCCCAGGAGTGTTAAAACAATCTTTGGGAAGTTTCCCAGCTCCATTAGATCTAATGACAGTGTCCTACTTAGCAAATCTTGCCGCAGCATTAGTATATTTGAGACTTTTAATAGCAATTCTTTCATTCTCTTGGCAATAAGGGAAGTTTTGGTTATGCATCCCTATTACATGGCCCAGATTACTATGATTATTTTTTTTTTTAACTGTTTTGAAAGCATCAGTCAAATATGAAGTTCTGACATGATCATGTAGTGCTTTTTCATTAGAAATCTAAATTAAACTTGTGTAGAGAAGGAGATTTATTATTTGTCTTGCTGATATATATTAAAGTCCATGGGAGCTGTAATTTACAGCGTGAAGATTGGAATTGGCTTACTGGATCTTATTCCCATGAATTATTCTTGATCTTCATGCTCCATTGCATTTTCCTCCTCCATTGCTCTTCCTTCTCCCTAAAACTTTCCACTCATAGTGCTTAGAGCTGTGAGAATCCAGCATTGTGACTTTTATAGTAATCAAAGGTTATTTTAAGAATAGTATGATGAAATAAATAACTCCGCTGCTATTCTCTTGTCTTCATCATTGTACAGAACTGTCAAGGTCAATAATTTCCATGTAGACTCCCAGTGTTAGGAGCTGTTCTTAATTAGAACTTGTTTTATTATTATTTGATCAACTGAATAGTCTAGAAAACTCATTAGACTGCTTGTTTCAAAATCGCCTTTTCTATAGGCATTTTATTTTTAACCCATTGTTTCATTCTGTTTTCATTTTCTTGCATAAATATATATTGGACTCTTGGATCTTGATTTTAATAATTCTCCGTGGTTGCTGATACTAAGTTAGCTGGTGCTGTGTAAGTTGTCCCATGTAAACTGTCCACATATGGACTACAAACAGAAATTTCTCAGCAAAGAGACGACGATATCTTGAAGTGTTACTCATGTGTTTTTTTTTTCCAGGAAAAACTAACAAAAGCTATAGTCATATTTACTGTTTTGTTCACTCATTGAAGTTTGATATAAAATAACCTTTGGTAGAGAATCTTCATGATGTCTATTTATATGTCTATAGACACTTATATATATAATATATATATACATATATATTTTAATGAGCTATATAACTTCCATTGCAGAGGCAAATTGTATCTGCCATTCTGTTTACCTCGATCTTATTTAGTACAGTGACATTTTGAACAATTACCTCTTTTATTAGTTGCCATACCTGTAAAACCCATAGAAAATAGATAATATACATCAATTTTTGCTTTGGACTTTCACTTTTGGTAAAGTACTTTCTTCACAGTCTCATAAATTGTAGGGCTCTGTTCACCATGAAGAAATAAACGTCTTAAGTGAACGGTGTAATTGCATCCTTACTTATGACTTTTGCACAGAGATGTTGTTTAATGTACGATGAAATTAAATAAAATGTAGTAACTTTAAAAAAGCCAGATGAAAACTAGCCACATATTGTTTTATTGTATTCTCTGACAGTAAAAAGTTTGTTTTTATTTTTTGGCACAGATGTTTCTGGGAGAGGCAGTCTAATGGGTTACACATGTAGGTTGTGCTGTGGCTTCTTACATTTTTTTTTTTTTAATAGGTTACAGATTTGTCACTACCCAGCTACTTGATGGCTTCTTCAGTTGGGCTGCTTCCTACTCAGCTCCTGAACTCATACTTGGGCACTACCTTGCGTACCATGGAGGACGTGATTGCAGAACAAAGTGTTAGTGGCTATTTTATATTCAGTTTACAGGTAAGTTAATACGAGGGATTTCATAGAGTTTGGTAGCAGTAATGTCACTCTGTGTCCACTTTCGTAAGCGATTACTCTTGGAAACAGTCATCTACTTGTGTTTGGGAACATTTCTTTATCCCTTTTATTTCTTGCTCATCAGCCGTACCGGTGGGATTTGAGATAGGATTTTGCTTTTGGAGATAGTAGGCAAGCTTCGTACCTATAGCATTGTCTCTTCAAGTCACTGAATCTTCACTTTGAAGACCGTGCTCTTAGGAACGTCTATGAGATGTAGAGATTCTGCACTGCTGGTTTCTCTTTGAGATTGTAGAGCCTCTAGCATAAAAGAGCTGGGCTATAGGATGTGTGGGGCAGCTGCTTGTCTCAAGTATTAGGAGCTGCTCTCTGTTGGCATAACAACTCCCTAGTCTGCGGCAGCTGACCTCCTGCAGTCTGAGAGCCGAGCTGTGGTGTATGGTATTGAAAAGTAGGAGGTGTTTGAGAAGTGTTTAATTTATAACTTTGGTATTTTCAGTAGATTGCGTAAAACTGAGATGACACTCATTTTTCATGGGCCTAATGACTGCTTGATAACCCAGACGGACAGGTTTCCAATGTTCTGCTTTCTTTTGGTTTTGTTTTCTTCCGTTAAACTTTAATTCTGTCATACCTCGTGTGATACAAAGCAGAGCTTGCTCAGTGTTCTCTTTTTCTGTTTCTCCCACAATTTGCACTGTTAATTTTTCTTCTGGTGCCCTCTGTGGTAATCTCCTGCCGAATTTTAGACTTGTCAAACCACCCCTACACAAAAGTCTGTGCGCTTAGGGTGCTTTGACCCAGAACCTGTGCCATGTTCACCGTTAACACCAAACGCTTTCAGTTTTGTGTAGGTCTTTAGGATGAAAGGTACTGTGGAAATACCATATTACTAATGCTTACATCGAAATATCCTAATTTTGCAAGGAGGTAAATTCATCAGCAGTGCACAGTACCTTTTGATGAGCTTAGCTGATGAAATAATTAGTCAGTAAATCTTGGGGATAAGCCTTAAGTTGGAGACAATTGTAAACATAAAGGTAATGAACATATCAGAATGAGATTATATATTAAAACCTCATCTGACATTGTTGGCACTTCCAGGTTGTGTTAGACCAGCAGTTACCATGGTTTGCTGACTTGCAGTTCATGCTGCAGTCATTTATCTTCCTCCTTTTATGATCGCAAGGCTGATGTTTAACAATGCTAAGATAAAAAGCTAACTCTACAACCATTTTAACCCATCACCCTCCTGAAACTTGTATGTTCTTAAATGGAACTTAGGAATGGAACACATTTATGTGTTGTTTTGTGTTATTTATATGTCGTTATCTTAAACGGAACACACTTATAGGCTTAATAGAAAGGTTTGAGTATTAAAAATGCATTTGCAATTGTGAGGTAAATAACTTCAATATATCAAATTGAAAATAAGTGGTTACTTGATCCATTTTCATTTTAGTCATGAAATGTTATTTCAGGAGTTAGTAGTTTTTAGTGGTTGTTCCTGTGTCGTCCCCCCCTTAAAGTTTTTTTTATAACGACATTGACTCTTCTTCATGGTTATATGGGTTGCCAGTGTAGTGTAACTTGCTCAGGTAAGTGTGAGTTGAATGTTTGAACAGAAGTGCTCACCACCTTGAGAGCAGTTCTTAAGAGTTGACTGGGTAAGGCAAGGGGAGCCCATTAGTGGAGGAATTACTGATGTTCTCCCATTTTTTTCTCAGGCATCTGCCTAGTGCTTTGCCTCGCTGTGTGGCTTTGATGGGACTTCGGCTTAGTAAACAGCTGTAAAATCCTTCACATTTCGTGGTTGTCTGTGTGTGTATTTTTAAATTATTCGTCTAGGGAACTGAGGCTATTGATAGTAATATCTCAAACCAGTCAAGGTTAAATATTTGGGTAAGCCCTTAGAATAGGGTTTTTCCTATTAATTCAGAATATGGTATCCATAGTCTCCTTTTGACTTTTTAGTTGGCAATCTTTTGAATCCTGTAACTTGAATTAGTGAAGGGATTTTTTTTTTTTTACCACAAGCAAGGAGCAGGCTGCCCGGAGAGGTGATCAAGTCTTCATCCTTGGAAGTTTTCAATACCCGACTGGACAAAAGTCCTGACCAACCTGGTCTGATCTCACAGCTCTGAGCAGCAGGTTGGGCTAGAGATTCCTATACACCTTCCTGGTGCAATTATACTATGGCCATACTTGTCAGTCCTTTTACTCTATAATATTCTAGCAACTTTGATGCCAAGCTGATAGGTGTTTTAAGTGGTCTTTAATGTCATGGAAAACATAGCCCTACCAATTAATGAAGTTCAGATTTTGGACTCCAGACCTTTGCTTATGTTTATTTACAACAGAACATAAAGTTATGTTTTGTTTTCTTTTTTAAAGAAAGTTACAGATTTCAGCTAGTTTTATAAAACATTTTTTAAAAAGTCATAAGATTTTACTTCTTTTAAAGGGACTGTCATTATGAGACCGCTTGATTTTATTTGAAGATTTATATTTTTATAAGGAGGATTTTCAGATTTTTCAGAAGACTGTAACCAGTGTTTTATTGAAACCAAAGGCTGACTCTCAGAAGTGTAGTCCGTGGTAATGTCATTAAACAAGTGATTTCTAAGCAAAAGTTGTCTCAGTTTATTCCTGATGATTTCTATGGTGAAAGTTTAAAAAATTCTAATACGATACTGAGCAAAAAAAATGTAAACTAAAATTCTTACTTTTGGATAATATTTCCTCCTAAAACAAAAAAATGAACATCCCTCCCACCCCAGAGCCCATCCTCTAGAAAGCAAGTACAACCCGTACAGGTAAGTTGTTCAGAAACTGTGGTTCTGTCCTACTTTGTCCTGATATCTGAGAAGCAGCACTGCTGCTTTTTGCAATCTTCTGTGCTGGCGGGGCAAGGGCAAGAAGTTTTACTTCCTTTTCTCTGCATCATCCTGCCTCTGCTGTTTGGCAAGTTGCAGATAACCATTAAAATTTTAACCTATCTTTCACATGGTATGTGGAAAACAGTTTTGCTTTCTAGTGGTACACTGTGCCATTTTTTTGTGGAGTTAGTTTTGCCAAGAGATATGGTGAGGGGTTTGCTTTCTAACAGGTATGTGGGGGACAATGGAAACAAACAACCTCTATCTTAAAATCAAATTAACACTTAAGTTCTATGTATTGTCTGTGTTTTGGTATGCTAGTAGCAGCATACGTTGAGTTAGAACCCCTTGTTGGTTAAGTTCATCTGCCTTTCAGTGTATGAAGTATTAAGTCAGTAGATGCCTCCATGAATCTTTACATTGATGACTTTGTTTTGTTCTAAACAGTTGTTCTATATTCATGCTTACAGTTTATATAGCCTATATCACTCCTTTGTTTTATTTGCAGATTGTTATCAGCATAGGACTTATGTTTTACGTTGTTCACCGAGCTCAAGTGGAACTGAACGCGGCTATTGTAGCGTGTGAGATGGAAATGAAGACATCTCTCGTTAAAGACTGTCAACCGAGCATCGGTGGTTCAACTACATACTGCAACAAAAGGACAGTGGCGTTCTCTGGGGGAGGTGTCAATATTGTGTGATTTTAAGTATTAATAAAGTAAGGTTTTGTGAACCTAAGCTGTTGCCTAGAAATACCTATGGACAATTCAACTAGCTTTGAAAAAAAAAATATTCAAATGGTTACAGGTTGTACTATGGCACAAACCAACTGACCAGCTCTTGAATTGCACGTGGAGTGACTTCTAGCAAAAAACAGAAGATGGTGAAGTAACTTAAGATGTAAATGCAAGTCTGGCTGCACCTTTGGTCATTTATTATGCCTATCATGGCCTGTAGTCTGCACTTTAGTTTTTTTTGTTTATTTTCTTTGCTTCTATAAACTGAGAAATGCTTCTATAAACTGAGAAAAGTAGCACAGAGGTAAATATTTTTCTGCTTAGCATTATTTATAAGGCTGAATAATTATATGCAGTAGAACTTTATTACTGATAAAGATGAATGAGAAAGTACGCAATTCAATGTACGTTATCCTTGAATGTGCTTTTGCTTCCAGACCTTGGAGTGTATTATTTTGCTAATGATGGGACCAGTTGGCTTTTCCTTCATTTCTGACTGGGGGGGCAGGGGAAAGAGAGAACCCTATATAAAATTTTGGTTGAATGTATTTTTGTAAGTCATTGAAAATGTTGCAGAGCCATGCATATGTATTCACACAAGCTTAAATCCTACATTGTGGGACTGAAGTGCTCTTAAATAACATTTTAAGTTACACTGTGTAATATGCAAAGGAAAAGGGAAAATGCAGAAGTTATAATAGATTGCAGTGACTAGCACTATTTGAAGGAAACTTCATGAATCAACTAACTGTTGAATTGGTTTTACCACCTTGGTGATTGTAACAAAGGGCTGTTCCATGTTAATCCTATTTATAAATATTTTTGATGTTTTTCAGCTCACATACCTGCATGTAATAAGGCTTCCAGAATAGGGAGCTAAATCTATCCTTCAAACAAAAATTATGAGATATAACACTACTAATCTTACATGAAGGTGGCCTTTATTTTATAAGTAAATCCCTCCCTCCCTTTAAAAAGCTTTAAAAATTCAGTTGGTATGTTTTTTTCTAAAAGTTTTACTTTTTTTTTTTAAAGATGCAATCTATTATATATTTCATCACAGTGAAGAAATGAAAACTAGAGGTTTTCTTTGGAAAAATAAATAATCCAGTAATGGAGGAGGACAGTAATGTCTCTGAGACTCAGGAATTCTGACTCCATTTTTGCAAGACAACACTGTATTGGATAATGCTCCTTTTATGCGTGCTATGGACTGTTTTTCACTGCATTTGAACAGACTGGATAACCTGATAATAATTTCTGTGTGTGTGTATGCATGTATGTCTGTATGGGCAAAAGCAAAACAATAATGCCTGAAGGTGACATGTTGTGTGTGTGAGTTTCCTGTAGATATACACACCAATGTTCAATTGCTCAAACACACACAAGTCATCTGACACAACAATAATGTATTACTTATTTTGTAGTTATTTTTGTGTAAGTTTTTGAGGATGCTTTCAGTCTTTGTGTTATTTTCTAACAAAACATGACTGTGCCTCCTTTTTGTAAGGCTGTTTGTAGGGTCCAAGCATTTTCGTCTTGTTGAGAATAGCAAGAGAACAGCATGTCTTCAAGGTAGATGGGAAGCAGAGATTTTATAACCTGTGGCAGTCTTATTGTGAGGACGTACAGTACGTGGATAACTTGACAGCTAAGCATTCCTTGGTAGTAAAATTCAATTTTGTTATTTAAATGTGTATCCTTTGCAGACGGCTGTTCTTGGGTCTTGTGACCTTAGGAACTAAACTGGTTAAATAACAAAGTTCAGATTGTCTCCCTTTTTGTTTGTTTTTTAAAAAGACAATCTGTATATACCTGGAAGTGTTCATTTACACATCTCTGCCTCTGACAGCTCCTGTGTGAAAACAAGAGAGCCAGATAACTTTTGATGGCGTTATTTGTCATCACAGTATGATTGAGCCCTTTCTTAACTAAACTTTTTAAAAGTGTTTTATTCCTTGGAGTTGAACAATCCTTGAATAAATGAACTGATCTGAATTTTGCTCCATCTTGCTAAATCAGCGGTAGTGTTATGAAGAGGTTTTCTCTTTCCGTTTTTTTAACTAACTTAAGGTTGTGTTGACTATTCAAGAACATTTCCCAAATATGTATTTTGAAGTGCTTTTATTTCCATGACACTTTGTAACCAGAGTAACTTCACTATGTGAACACTTTTGTAGTATGGAACTAGTTCTTAAGACTTTTGCATTTTGCTTGATACTTGTAATATTTGTGTACAAGTTAATGGGAAATGTGCATTAAAAGGAACTTTTCTGTACCATGCCAATCATAATTTTATACAATAAATTCACTCCAATTTCTTTAAAGAGATATGTATTAAATGTCTAGGTTGCTACAAAGCTGTAGTTGGAAATAAGGTGCAATGAAGTGTCGTCTCTATATGTGCACACAAAGATACTTGTCTACCTTGAAGAAGTAACAAGTTAGGATTTTAGAATGAACTCCATGGGTGGTGAGTTACTGATGAGGGAAGAGCATTTTTAAAATTATTATTAAAGAAATAATTGCTTAATTCTGTTAAATACTTCAAAGATTTTGATATCTGTAGCTGCCTTTTTCGATTCAAGAATAAGAGTACCCATGTGCTCATGAGAAGCGTGCCAATGAACTGAAAGACTGATATTTTTAAATGTAAGAGTGATGTGATGAGTTTTTTCAGATAGTCTTCCTACAATTAAAGATGGTATGAACAATTTAAATAATATGTGACAAGTCACATTCACAAATGCTTTTGTAGCTGCAGTGGTGGGGAAATTTCTGCTTTTTGTACGCAAAACATACCCAAATTACAAGTCACGTAGAAGACAGAATTTCTGCTGCATGGCACCAGTTTTACTTCCTCCTTCTTGTGGGAAGAGCAACTGTGTAATAAATCTACCAAAATCTAACTTTATACTAAGTGTCTGAGAGGATTTTTTTTTTTTTTTGGTCCAACAGCTTTATATCCTATTTTTATGCTTTCTTTTTTTTTAGCATAACTTCAGCTGGCATTGAGAGGTAAAATTTGAGGAACAGAGAAACTGCTGTTCCATGCTGTGTGGAACATATCAGTTGCTTTGTGTCCATTTTCATCATTCTGTCCGAGGCTGGTAGGATTTGGATTTTGACTGACCAAGGTAATTGGAGTAATCAGTGGCCTTGCAAATAACCTAGGATATGATGCGTAAGAAGAAATACTATAAATGCGCTCCATTTGCTCTGAGGTCATTCTTAATGACAGAAGCAAATAGCTGAAGTAGCTCTGTGACAGACTTCCTCATTATGATAAATTCAAAATTGGTACCAGTCCCATCCACACAATAAGAAAATGGTTTGAACTGGAGAACTAAGAAATGGAGTGCAGAGTGGAAGCTGATACAAATTTTACACCTGATGGAGAATGCATGGTTGCTGCAGAAAGCAACCTGTCCCTGGCCTCTCGTGTCCCACAGAATTAGTGATGTGCCTGACAGCATGGGATAGGTCTACAGCCTCTTCATGGATATCGACACTAGTGGTGTGCTATTCTGCTGGACTGATTGATTTTTAATTTATGTTAATTTGTTTGTGATAAGTAGGAATAACTGAGTCTACAGTTCCTGTCCTTCTGTCCCTTTCCTCCTTCTGTAAGTTATTCTGTATTGCTAAATTTAAAACTGTATTTTAATCAAGTATTATATTCATTAATGCAAGATAAGTCCTTCTGGCTGGCCATGTGACTAATGTGTAATTGGTTGTGTCTGGACTCTTGATTAATTTGGAAAATGATCAGGGTGAGATTAGCTGCAGTGAGCATGCAAGGTCTTTCTTCTAATTATTTAGATAACATTGTGAGAAAAAAAATAGCAGAATAGGTTTATGGCAGTGTTTTGTTTGTTTTGCTTTAGGGGGAAAAATAGCAGGAAAAGGGTTTGATCTGTTCTAACCTTGGGACGTGAATATTGGGTGTCAGTTTGGCGGATACAAGGAAATTTTTGAGATGTAGCACAAGGAAGCTTGGGCAGCTCAGGGTAAGCAGGTGCCTGGCTTGGCGAAGAGGATGATGCAAAGCCTGTATCTTCAGGCCAGAATGGCAAGTCTTGTTTCTTTTTCCTTTGACATTTCAATTACATTTCTCCTATTGGAGCAGTTTAGTTCGTCTCAGTAACAGAGGACTATGAGCTGAGGTGCAAACATGTACGTACTAAGTGATGTCCAGGCATCTGGCCCAAGGGGGAGCTTCGTAAGGCAGAAGCCTCAGCTCTGCCTGCAGAAGGAAGGTTTCTCTCTGCTCCCAGTGAGCTGTAGCTCTTTCTCTTAAAGCTTGTGGGTGGGAGGAAGGCAGGGAAGGCCTGCGGTGATGGACTATTCTAATAGCAAATTTTTGCTTGCTGCCTTAGAAATTTGATTGCAAGTATTCTCTGTTAAATGCGAGAAGTAGTAGGCGGTGAGGGAGTAGACTAATGATTTCTCTTTGACTCTGATTTTTGTGAGGGAGTAACAATTTGCTTCGGTAACAATTTGTTTCAGTACTAGATGAAACACCCAGGTGGTAGAGGGGTGGGATTTTGTTGTGGTGGTGGTTTGTTGATTTTTTTGTTTTTTTGTTTTTCTTTGCGTTACTAGTGGAAGCAAACGATGCTGAAATGGCAGTGACAGGAAGTTAGCAACGATCGCTTTGATCCTCGGCATATTATGACTTTCAGATGTCTTTCACAGCTACTGGAAACAGTTTGTCAGAGGCAGCTAGGTGGCCTCTTAAGTATGAGCGTCTCCGCTCCAGAAGAGCTGCTGACCACATACCTCTGATGCTAGGATCTGTTTTTGTCACCTCAGCCAGCAAAGTCCAAGCCAGCAGCCTAGCTGGCTCCGTGGATAGCTCTCATCAGAAAGGCAGAGAAATATTTGTTGCTGCCCCTCTGGTACCTTATGAGGGGGAAGTACATGGCGGTTGGTTCGCCTGCCCGAATTCCTAAGGCTTCCTTTTGGCATTGCTCAGCTTCGCATAGAGCTCAGGTGGAGCTGGTGGAGGAAGCCAGAGGGGCAGGGACTGCTGAGGAGAAGGCAGGTTGCTTTCTCAAAAACAAACACACACAAAGCCAAAAAGCCCACAACCCATCTCCACCCTACCTCCTACCCCCCTCAGGAATCATAAAACTCACCCCGCTCTGTCAGTAAATGGATATCCTGAGAGCAGGGTGCTCCCGCTGTGGAGCTGCTGGGGTGCAGTGTTGTGGTAGGCCTAAAGGGACCTGTCCTTGCAGCTGGTGCTGTGAACGGATTGGAAATCAGTGATTCAACACAACTTAGCACTGCACTGAGTTCTAGGGTTTGAGGACCCTGGGGATGATACCACAGCCACGCGTGCAGCCCCAGCAACACAGAGAGCAGTGCTTCACAAGCGGAGCTGCTGCCTTTTGTGGGAAGGCTGCAGCAGTTCCAACACGATGTGGATCTCACTCTGGTTTGGGTAAGAGCACAGTTATTTGGTGTTTCAGCACAGTGACTTGAACTCTGAGTTTCACAGGGTTTCTCTTCACCACGACTGAAGGAAGCACCCCCGTGCCTCGCTGCAGTGGTTTACCAGATGTGTGGTTACCATTTAGTTTGCAGTCAAACAGAAGACTCAGCTACGTGTACGTGCTGGCCCAGCATTAAACAGGTCTTTTCCTGTGGCTGGCTTCTTTCAGCTGAGGAATCTCTGTTTTTTCCGGCTACACCAGTCAGTCTAATGAAAGATATCTCTCCTCGCAAACGGTGCTTCCTCAGATAAAATGGTTACAGCAATGCTGCTGTGTCCTTCAAACAAGCTTTGAGGTGGGAAAATGGCACGGTCTGGAGGAAGAGCTCTGAACTCCCCCAACCCCTTGGTATTGCACTTGGGGAAACCAGTGTTGTGGTAATGACTTTTAAAAGTGTTTCCATAAAGAAGCAGCTTGAGACTGGAATTGAAAACTTAAAGGAAGGAAGGGAAAAGTTGCAATTAGTGGAAGAGTATTAGTATACTTACCAGGAGGTAAAATTCTAGCAGCTATAATTAGATAAGGTTATTCTCCTCTTTTCAATGAGTCATTCCTCAGAGAATAGATTAAATGTATTTTTTTTTTTGAAATCCTTTTCACTTGTTAAAACCCAAGTAGAGAAAGGAGAGGGAGTTACAGAGGAATGTATTAACAAGCTAATCTTAAGAAAGTCTGGAATTGCAGAAAATGCAGACTCATAAAGATTACTGAATATTAACCTGGAAGCAAGGCAGGAATTTGCTTTTATTAGTGGTGGATATGTTGGTACAAATCTACTTTTCTTCACTATATCCCCTCTAATAAACAGTAAAGGAAAGATAGCCATGTAGTTGATGCCTGGGTAGATTTGTATCACATGGCTTATATTATATTTCTCTTGGGGAAAAGTCTGGGGATCCATTTTGGGGGTTGCATGTAGTGCACAAGGTTTGCCAGGTCTATGGCTTGGGATCAGCCAAATGGATAGCTGCAGTAGCATGCCACGAACCTGAACAATAATTCTGTCCTCTTATCTTTGTGGACCTTAAGGAAGGCTGGTTCTGCCTGATAATGAATATCACCATCCTTAATGATGTTTACATTATTTCAGGTATCTTTGATGGAAGTCCTGTACAGGTGGAATGTGTGCTTGCACTTGCCTAAGAGCTGAATTTTCTCCTAAAAACCTAATTCACCTAATTATTCATCATGCTATCCTAGTTGGAAACCTCTGCCTCAGGTGAGGTCATGTTGGTCTGCTGAGGATCCTTTGAAAAGCAGTTTGTCCCCAGGTCATAGCACTGTAGAGTATTGAAGATTGGAAGGGACCCTTGTAGGTCATGCTGTCCAGCCCCTGCTCAGGTGACATCCAGCTAGATCGGGCTGTCCAAGGCCACATCCAGCTGAGGCTTGAATATCTTCAGGGGTGGAGGATCCCCAAGCCTGGGTGATCTGGTCTAGTCTTAGCCCACCCTCACGGTGGAAGAATTTTACCTTACACTGGGTCAGCATTTCTGGCACTGCAGTTCAGAAGGTCGCGTTTACACGTGCAGCCCTGAGGCCAGAGCAACGCACGGTGCCTCGATCTTGTTTGGTCGTTCTGTGGTCGTAACGAAATGCAGGCACTTCACTGATTTCCATTGCAAAGCAGTTATTTGTGGAAGGTCTTGGATGAGGAGAAAAGCATCTCCAAACGCTGACCTGGCTACGTTACAGCTGGAGAACAAAGACAAATGTGAAATCCCAAGTGACATCTCTGACTAATTTTGATTTTGTGCTGCTGAATATGTATTTTTGCCATTTTGTGGAGTAAGTCCTTAGACATGTCCCCAAACATTGAATTTTTGAGTTGTTGTATTTAACTGCTTAAATGAAGTAACTACACCATGCTATTTAATTTGTAAATTTTCAAAAATTCCATTGAATTTATTGAACTTTTCTTTTTAAAAGTAGCATCAGTTTAAAGTAATATCAAATAAAAGTAATATTATAATGTCAGCCATTAAGGAAGGACAGCACGCTTTTCTTCATAGAGATAAGTGTCTACAATAACGACAATTAATACAAATGCCTACACAATTCCAAATATATATTTTAAGTAGTGCAAGGTTGCTGTGAAGCATTTGCAGGCCTGTGCAGTTCCAGCAACTATTTTATCTAGAAAATTGTGTAAAGGTAGCAGATGTTTAACTGTAGCAGTACAATGGTAATTCTACAAACAGAGGAGAAAAATATCTTAAAAAAAGAAAAAAGTTTGAACTTCTCACAAGACACTGAAAGTCCTGGTGTGTAATAAGTGTTAGATACCCGGAGACCAGCTTTCTGAAAGTACTTTGGTGCTGAAAGGATGTGTAAAGCTGGGTAACCACGGGTTTCCAAAGCACTTTGGTTGGTGCCTAGCAGCGCTGAACTTTTCTGGGTGACATTTACCAGTACGTCTGAGAAGTGATCTACGACTGTCCTCTGACCTGCTAGCATCTGCATTGCTCTGTCTTAGCTGTCGGTGAGACACAGGAGGGTCAGAGTGGGAGTGTGACACCATCTTCTGGAAAGCAGCAGTTTCCCGATCCTGATTCCCACTGATTTCTGGACTCGGCAGGACTTGGGAATCTTCACTCACGCTGAATTGAGATGCTGTGATAGCAGTGTCCTTGGCTCTTTGAGAGGGACTGTGTCTTGCTGGGTTGCCTCAGGCGTGCTTTCCACTAGTTTGGGAAAGAGAAATTGAAGTGATAAACCTTTCTTGAAATTTTGCCAAACCCTGCTGTACATAGATGTCATTTAAATGCAAACTGCAGAACTAGCTCAGAAGCACACTTAGTTTAATATAAATCACAAGCGAAGGATGTGAAACATCCTTTCCTTGTATTGAATCACAGGGCTGTGAACCAGACCTGCTCCCTAATAACATCTTAAATTTCCCAAGCTAAATCATGTGGGCTGGTGTGCTGGAGCTGTAAAGTAATGCAAAGCAAAAATGCCGCTTGCTATATATGGTCTCGCTTTGCTGTAGAGATCTCTCAGCATATGTCTGAGATGATCTTGAAGGTAGGGCTGACACATTTTGCTTGTACTCTTTGTACTGCGCACAGGAAGAGAGAGGAGGCGCGGAACAAAGAGGTTAGGAAATGAGTTGTTCGTGGACGCGGCTGCAGATTAAGTAGGCTAACAGTCTTGTGATCTCAGGCACACAGGCATTTTGGACTTTAAAGCCCATTTCTTCTTGATCTGACCAAAGAAACTTAGCAGCAGTACAATTTTAATCTGTACAGCAATTTTGCACAAAGGGTTTTTGTGGGACTCCATGCCTGCGTGCACAACTTACAAGTCAAAAATCTCCTCTCAGATTCCCATCCTCACAAAAACAACCTGGAAGTCTGGCCCTGGGACAGCTTCTGTGAAACTAGCTCTGAGATGCTGCGCTCGTGGCTTTGCAGGGAGGAGCGTCAGGAAGCAAATACTGCCAAATCAGGCTTGCAATTGTATGCAGTAGCATCCTGGTTTTACCCCCAAACACATCGGTCTTTCCAAAGATGTTTCTGATTCCCAGCAAGTGAAGGGAAGCACTCATTGTTGAAGGCAAATACCATTTGCTAGCACAAGTTGGCTTGGGATGAAGTTTTATTCCATGTGGATATAATTCCTTCCGGTTGATGCAGCATGCAAGATCAGATCAACTGCTATTTGGCAAGGCTGAAATTTTGCATTAAGATAGAATTAGTATGCTTTATTATCTTGTGTCAATATTCTTACAATATTAACTTCACATAGATCTCAAGAACTCGGAATTATGTCTAGATTTGTGCCTTCTGATGTACACTTAACAGTTTGGGGATTTAATAATTAAAATACAGATGGTGCCCAGCTAGTTTGATCATCTCATTAAAATGGAAATAGAGAAGATAAAAGCAAAACCAGTTGTATTTTAAAATTTCAGTAAAATGTAATCATATACATTTAAGATTATTTTATCAATATATTCATATATAAATGCATTAAATCTCTAGCTTCTACTTAAAGGCTTAAGAAATGTGCTGGGGTGAAAAAATGGTACATTGAATATGCAAAATTAGGGGGTGAGAGAGAACTCCCCCACTGTATCTGACATTCTCCCCTCGTTCTGCATAAGGAAAAAAAACGTTCATTTTCCAAGTGTTCTCCACGTGTTCAAGGCGTTTAAATCTTATAGATCTAATAAAATGCAGGAATATTGATTAAAACATTCCTTTTACCTTCATCTGCAGAGACAGTAAATAAATTCAACAAATATTTACTTGATATTAATTATCAAAAAAAAGAATAGCTGTCTTTCCCTTTGCCCCTCCTTCCCCTTGAACATAGGGATGAAGTTTCCAGCAGCACTTCTGGAAAATGTCTAAGTTTTGACTTAACATAATTAAAGCCTGAATTGAGCACAGAGGTAAGCTCATGCATTTTTTTGCAGAACAATGGCTTGTAAAGCAGTGTCCCCCAAAGAAAAGTCTTGTGTTAACTGTTTCATTAAGTGAAATATTTTAATCCTTCCATTATTGAAATACCATTCCTTTAATAATCAGAGTAATATTTAGTGGAGAAAAACTGCATAAGAGATAATAAAAAGATGTGTTTATTCAACGTGAGCTACAGATGGCTCCACGTCTTGTGGAACAGTATATTGCAGTCTAGGTCAGAGTGAAGGAAAGAAAAAAAAAAATTTTCACTAAAAATATAAGGACATTTTTAGGTAGGTGGGTAGGCAGGCTACATTTAGGCAGACAGGCAGCCTTTTATACAGTGCTCATTTTGACCGTCTTTCTCCCTTCCCCCATTTCCTACTCTCAAAATGGATTCCTTGTATTGACAAGGTCAGTATCTGTTACAGAATTTTTATTATTTTTTTTTTTTTAATTTTATTTTGGAAAGTGGCTGGGATTTCAGAGGATTGGGAGTCTTTGGGACTCCTGTGGCAGCAGGACTTGCTCCTGTCTCTTTAGCGGAGCTGCTTCTCCCTTGACAGCTCGTTCTGCCCTCGCAGTGCTGTCTGCCTGGCTTTTCACTTGCAGCACAAGAGGCAAAGATCAGCTGCCACGTGCCCCCCCAGATTTGCCCCATAATAAGAAAACAAACTGATGCAAGCCCGACCTTGAATTTTCTTCCAGAGGGATGCTTTGGGGTAGAAAACTGCTTTGTATTCTGTTAGCTTGACCCATTTGTGTGCACAGCAGTAATCATCTCTCTTTAGATTTAAAACAAACAAACGAACAGAAACCAACCAGCCAAACACCACTGAGTCTCTGGGTCTTATTAGGAGCTTCCTGGTGCTGATTAACGAGTTCAGCTAATTAATGGGGGAGTGCCCTGTGTGGCCAGGAGGGAGGAGAGTTCTGGTCTGCAGCCTGTAATCTCCCTGTCTGCATCTTCCCAAGCAGGGATTTGTGCAGAAAACCAAATGATTATTGATTATAGGATCCTTGTGGTCTGCACTGGATGGAAGAAGCGGGGAGAATAACAGCAAAAGTTTCTTTTCTTCTCTTTGCTCTCTTCTGCTAATGATTTACTTCCACCAGCGCTATCTAAAGAGGAGCGGTACAGTTTGGCAAGCAGGTTGACAGGCCGTAATTAACAGGGAGCTAAGCTGTGAACATACTAATAAATTGCATGCGTCTGGGGCTGTTGGCTGGCACTGAGACATAGTGTCATGGAACAGCCTATGTCTGTACTTTTCCTGTTAAACAGGGTGGAGGCATCCGTGCTGGATGAATGCCCCAGCCATGCTCACACCCAGCTCAGCCTGGACGCCTTTAGGAGGATGCTGGTTAGCTGGGAGACCCTCCTGGGGACTGTTTAGTCGTGTACCCCAGTGAGTGAATGCTTGAGGATGTTTCCTGGCACTTCTTAACTTATTGATATAGCTTTTATCCAGCCGTGGAGTCACTGCAGAAAATTTTTCCTGCTTTCTGGGGAGTTACCAGGTTTCCCTCACCAGGTATTCCCTGTCTCACCTCTGATCACCGTCACACCAGCTTTTGGCCACCTTGCATGCTGCCAGTTGACCTGCCGGAGTATAGGTCCTGTCCCCTAGGGACAGACAGTGTGCTTTGAGAAACTGCTCGCAAAAAGGCAGATCCAAAGCGCAGCCTGGCCAAACCACCTATGGAAGAGAGTGGTGTGTGTGTATGCTGTGTGGTAGAGTATGTGAAGACAGAAAAATACAAATTTATCAGGCAGCACCTGTAGGAAAGCAGTGTGGGCTGCCACGATGCCATTGTAATGATGTACAGCTGTCCTCAGCGGTAACCCTCACATTAAAGCCACACACGGATAACCTTTCTCCTGCTGACCAAATCTACACACCTCAAACAGTCTCACTGCTTGGTGGCCTTCCAAAATTCAGGTCCCCACAAAGCTAAGATGTGTTTAAAAGCAAAAAAAAAAAAAAAAAGGGGGGGGGGGGAAGGAAGGGCTGCCCTGTGGCAATAGCCCTACACTGGAAGCAGGAAGTCTGAGGCTGTCTGCTGGTCTGCTGTGATCTGGGGGAAGCATCTTTGTGCTTCTGTTCCTCATCTGTAAACAGAGATGGTTTCAGTTTTCGTGTGTGCTTAGGCTGTGGCAGCACGGGCTTGCTCACGGTGCAAGCAGCTACAGACTTACTGCAGAGGGATCCTGCAGCTGCCTGACACCTCCAGGCTCTGCTGTAATGTTGACGACTGAGAACCAGGTCATATGTAGCTCTCCAGAGGATGGGGATTTGCAATTCCTTAGAATATATAGAAAAATCTCCCTGGGGGAGTAAAGACTGTATTTAGTTTTCATTCCTCCAATGTGCAAGGAACCTTCTCAGGGTTTTAACTAAGGGAGGGATTGATGGTAGAAGTTATTATATGACATAATTACTTGTAACAGCAGGGGACCAAATGCAAGTAAAAGGATGGGGGAGGCCGTATTAGGGCAGCGTGACTGTGATTTGGCTGTGTGCTTGTTTGTACATAGCATCTAATCACTTGTCTACAGCTATGCAGCACTGGAATCCTGCAGAAATGCTGTCTCTGTATCCTCCAAAATGAGATGCCAGCTATAACTGTGTGCTATGAAATATTCAGCGATGCCTTCCTACTGCAGAGAGTTTGAAAGACGTGCTGCTAATGTTGGTGTAACAGTGTCTCGTCTGATTTCACACTCAATACAGTTTGTGCTGGCTGAGATGCCGCGTGGACAGCTGATGTCTGTCAGTAGCTGGCTCGGGGACTGAGTGGTGAGGAAAGGTAATTGAAAGAGTAATTAGATTCCAATTAGTAGCTGTTAAGGCATCTGCCTTCTTTAGCTTGTTTTCCCTTGCAGTATTACAGAGTCTTCCTAGGTGACAACCCACGAGCAGATTTAATAAGCTCTGGATGTTTCAGACGACTTGAAGCTTCGTGCTTCCACATTTTGTTGACTTTTTGAAAACTAAAGTATCCGGAGTTATGGCTGTGAAACAAGAAGCTCATAATGAGTAATGTCAGCCATGTGTAAAGCAGAATACACGTTTACTGATAGCAGTATCACCTCTCACTTTGTACTATTGTCTTAAATAGCCACAGGAATATGAAGGGAAAAAACAGCTGCCCCAGCCCCCCTGATTTGCTGCAGTCAAAGCGTATGATGTATGCTCATGTTGACAAGGTGTATCTGCTGCTATCTGCAGCCCTAGTCCTATGTTATCTTCTCTCTCCAGCCCACTTCTAACCTTTATATACATTCCTTGGTAGGATCTGACTGACCAGCCTCAATCAGTGATCCCTCAAATCGTGAAGTGGTTTCAGGTCTGACCAGAATCAATGGAAAATAAGGTGACCGCTTTGGGAGCTCCCATCCGCAGCTACAGTATCGTCTGAGGACGTGTGTGGTTACACTGCAAACTATTGCCTGAAGGGAAACATCTTTGTGCTCGTATGTGTGAAATCCCTTATATAAAACATATACTCTTTATAAAGCTATTAATATTTTTATTTTCCAAATGTTTGAAAGTGCACGAGGTTCCTGCATCACCCGGTGCCCACTGATGGATAGAGTAACCTGAAGCCCTCAGAAGTATAGAGCTGCCAGCCAAATATCTTTTCTGACAGTACCAGTTAAACCAGGTCTGTGCTAAGACGTGATCTGCCTAATCCTTACATTCCTTCTGGTTAGTATAAAGCGTGCTCTAGTACCTGACTGGCAGCACCAAACTCGGTTGTGCTCATGTATATATGTACTGCGTTCACTGCAGTGACCCTCAAGCAGTTTCTGGTTGTTTTGGTTCCCAGACGAGTTGGTGGATACAATTCATAAATGTTGTCTACTTCAGGATGAAATGAGGAAGTCCCTGAGCTCTTCTTGCTGATAGTGACTGCCTTAAGGTGACTTGGCTCATGTACGCTAGACATAACACACTTCTGATTCAGAGTCCCATCCCTTGCTGACTGGAGCTTCAAGATCTGGAGAATAAGCTCACTAATCATTATCAAAGAAATGAGGTTGTGTTTCTGGGCTCATCTGGTGACTGCATGGGGTAAATATGCATTTGGAAGTAGAATTGCTCCTTTTTCTTTTTTGATCTAGATTGATTCAACCTAATTTCTACCTACATTCCTGAACCCTGTCTTTTCTGTTAATGAGGGACTTTTGAAGGCCTTCAGTGAGCCAAAATACTAGGCTTTCCCATCATCATAAACAGGAACTCTTTAATGTTCTAACTAAATGCACTATGCTATTTGTGTTTAACTAGTCTCAACTCCAAATAGGAAGTTCAACTCTAAGTGTCCCTAACATAGCAAGCTGTCCTGAAACTTTGCTGTGGCAGATATATGCTGGTTTGGGAAGCAGCTGTTCTGTGTACTCAGACTGTATTCACTCAAATAGAAATTGTCCACGAATTAAACACACATGGGACAAAATCTCTCAGATGTAACGGGGACAGTAAGGATAAGTAAATAATTATTTAACAAAAAATGTATTTTTCTACGCACTTGCAAGTAGATTGTAATGCTTTTCCTCCATGTGATAAGAACAAAATGTCTTTTCTGATAATTTTCTGTTTTTATTTCCAACAATACAGTCTTAGTCTGTTGTTAAGTCACTGGGGTGACAAAATAAGAAGTTGTAGCTAAATGTGTGGTTTGCCAAGGAAGTTGTTCCTGCAGGAGAAAACACTTTCTGGAACCTCTCAGGGCTCCTCCATCTACTTGGACAGCTTATCAGTTCATGTGCTGCTGTTGTTTGTCAACCACTCTTTAAAGCCCTGCAGGTCACATTCTTGTACTAATTTTAGCTTCAGGTGCCTACAACCTGGAATATTTGGCTATGTCAATATTCATCAAGTAAACATGTCTGGGAATGTTCTCCAGCACTAAGACCAACTGGCACAGAATAGCCTGTGTCCAACTGTTAAACTAGTTTAACCTCCAAAAAAAGGGATGTCTGCATCCAAGCTGCCTGCAGGGATACTCATGATGTGAGCTAACTCCTGACATGTAGCCATAGGTTCTTTGTGAAGGTGTTAGTTGATCCAGGTCAAAATAATGTTAGAGACTTTTCTAACAGCTAAACATTTTGAAAATTGGGTTCTGCTGCATGGGAATGTTTCTTAGCTCTATTTGATTTACCAGTACAGATACAGCCTTTGTTACTGTCAGATTTATTGGCTTTTTTCAAACTACATCAGATTTTCTGTCTGCTGGCAAAGTGGTATTGAATGTGAACTCACAATTTGTCTTCACTTACAGACCTAGGTTTAGTCTATAATTTATTTATTTCTTTATTTTGTACCTTAACTGTAGATTTCTTTCCTAAAAGTTTTGGATAGTATCGTGAGAGCTTTTCTTAGTGAAGTCAACAATATTAACTGCTCTGTTTGACTTTTCTTTTAAGGTCACTTTCAGCACTTCTGATTTACACTGGTGTAGGTTAAGTCAACATCAAGCCTTTTCATTATCTTGCTTTTACATATGACTGTGTTTATTACTTGAAGGCATGAGCCAGCTTTGATTGTGTATGAGATCTTACCTTCAAATTCATGAGACTTGCTCCCTCAGAAATCTTACCTGCGAATATTTCTACACCCTGCAGAAATCCAGCGCCCTGCTTTGGACAGTCCTTTTGGACATTTTCTCCATGTCAGCGATTTAACTTTTGTTGAAGTTCACTCAACTTCAACAAGTGTAAAGCATGCAAAATAAAGTAAAGTATATGACAGCAGGTAACTTTGGTCCCTGCTCTTTTGCTTCAGGGTACAACTTCATATGTATATATATATGTATATATATATATATATTTCTGTGCTATGTCTCTTCTGTTCAGCTGTTGTGAGACTCCAGCAATTACAGCTTCTCTGTTTGCATTCTCCAGCCAGCAAGGATTTCAGCAAGGCTATTGCTGTGCTCTTAAGAGAAAAGTCCAAGATAGAGAAGCTTGTCATGGAGAAGTGAAACAAAGTACTATTTATTTCTGTCTTGCGTTCAATAACTGTGGGTGGCTTTAAAGTCAAAATTTCTGTGAGTATTTTTCAGCACAGATATACAAAATGGTTGGGAGAAGGGACAGTTTTTTACAAGATCACACCTGGAGATCAAGCGTTGATCATCTTGTTGGTATTAATTTAAACAGTTTTGAGGTCAAAATGCCAGTTACGAAAATATCTATTGTCCTTGCTAGATTTTCTTGTTTTGCATATAAAGTAGTAAGAGCACAAGTCTCAAATCTTCAAAAGTATCTAGTTTCCTACACCTGACTCAACTGTATTGTGAGTCAGGAGCCAGAATACCTGTGAGTATACGGATTTCTTAGGCAGGCTGAGGAAGTAGCTCTGAGCATTACTGCAATATGAATATTTCTTAATATTTCTTAGTATTCTGCATATGTAAAAGTTTGAATGCTTATAATGGATTCTATAAATTCCTGACAATGAAGGGACAAAAGAAAACACAAAGCTTGTTCAATTTATTTATTTTTCAGCTCTGCTAAACAAAGAAATCTGGTGTTACGCAGTTTTCTCAATGTCCCAGCGTAATGGTTGTCATTCAGGGGACAAATAAAGATAGGGAATATGACAGCTTCTTTTATTGTCTCTGAGAATAATCCTTTGGGAGTCTAAATCAAGAAGGCTCAAGAGAAAACCATGATATATTTATGCAGACTAGGGGGGATTAGGCAGCTCAATGACAAAGCAATATGAATTTGCATAAGTGTAAGTCAGGCAAGTTAAGAGAAAAAATACTCATATATAAACACTGGTTTAACTTTGAGAGTCAGATCTAAGTCAAAACATGATTTTTTTTTCATGTAGCGATTCAGAGATCCACTGTTTCTCTCAAACTCTGAACCTATAATTGATCATTTTTCTCCTGGAGATTTTCAGAGTAGTGATTTGATTTTGAGTGTCTTTTGATTTACAGGCTGAAAATATTCAAACCTCCATGCAGTGAATTCAAACCAAAAATGCTTTCTCTTAATTAAAGATCATGGACCTTTTCTAATAGTTCTTGGATGTTGCAGAGTGAAAAACATTGTTCCAGCTCATTGCCTCCCGGCACTTCTGGAATCAGGGTGTTCATACAGATGTATTTTTATCTGATTGTTCTGCTCCAATCTCTTTAAACTAAGACCGTACAACTTGTAAAAGCAGTTCCACTCTGCAAGAGAACTTCTCAGGTGCAAGTGTTACGCATTTTCCTCAGGGTTTGTGGTATATTGGTCAATTTAGGACACAGAGAAATAGGGGAATTGCTAGCTTCTTTTTTCATATTCTGGAATAAGTCTTTGGGGGATCTAAAATAGGAATATGAGTTATACTCTAACTTTTACTCTAGAGAGCAAAAGTTTTTTTCTATCTGTAACTCCAGTGGGACTGTGCTGACTTTGCACTTGGTTTTATCCCTTCTCAGTACCAAGGCCTGAGAGAACAGTAAGGTGAATGCTAGGAAAGATGAATTTTCTATCGTGCAATTTCATATGCAGAACTAAATTAACTAATCAGTTAGATTATATAATTTAACAAAAGTCGATTTTATAATTTAACAAAATTAAACTTAGAATGTAGAATCATAGAATGCAGTTCCCAAGATGCAAGGGACCCACAAGGATCATTACAATATAGTGCAAGTATTTGCAAGTTCAGAGCTTAGTACAGATTTCTAGAATGCAATATTTCATTAAAGAGTAGAAACAACAGGCAAAACTAAAGAATATCCTCCTCTTAAGACTGTTCTTTTTCTTTTTCTTTTCTTTTTTTAATATATTTCACACTCTGCTGAGTTATATTTATGCAGGTATTTGTGTAGCTACATTCGCTTTTCTGATGCATGAATAAATATGGTCAATGTTACACTTTAAACCACCCATTGATATCTTTCCTGACCGAATAGGTGCATATTTGAGGATTGTGTGTGCTGGCTATATATTCTGTAGAAAAAAGCTTGTAATTATTTCTGAATATTAATCCCTACAAAATCGTTAAATAGGCCTAAAGTAAGAAGAGAATTAGAACAGATAGGAAGCTGTCAATAAGAATTATTTTGTCATTGATTTGTTTTCCTAAGTAGTTGCCATAGTTTCAGAATAAAAAGAGATAGTAATTAAACTTATAAGCAGGAAGGTTATGTAAGCAATGTCTTAAGATTTACTGTCAAACTATTTTCACAGTCCAGTGAGTTGAAGAAGAGCATTTACAACAGGTGGCTCTTAACACTGATTCTAGACAAATGTGCTGAAGTAAAACCTGGTTGCCATTTCTATGAATTGTATTCCTATTCAGATTTACGGGTAGAGTTATATTCTGTCAGCTCAAAGAAATAAAGAAAAATGGAAAATGTATATTGATAAACATGTTTCCTTTCCTTTGGAATTGAGTTCTCTTGGTGATCAACAAAAATGTGAACCTGAAAGTCGCTGTCTATCAGTCCCTGTTGGATCACAGAAACTGGCAGTAGTAAGTACAATAAAGTGACAGAATTACAGAATGGTTGAGGTTGGAATGGATCTCTGAAGGTCACCATTTGGCCCTGACAAGCAAGGGACACCTAGAGCAAGATGCCCAGGACCATTTCCAGGTGGCTTTTAAACATCTCCAAGTACAGAGTCTCTGCAACATCTCCGGGCACCCTGTGCCAGTGCTTGGTCACCCTCACAAGTAAGAAGTGCTTCTTTACGTTGAGAGGGAAGCTCCTGTGGTTCAATTTTTTCCCACTGCCTCTTCTGCTTGCACTGGGCACCACTGAAAAATACTACGGTGGAAGTTTAAAATTGGACTAAATATTATTTTGCTCAAGTACTGTATTCATTCTGACCTGCCATAGGGTACATATTCCACAGTAAATTAAGTCTTACTTGAAATTAAATCTTTGAGTGAGTTTAGGACATCTTTTTGATTCTGTTCATGTGTTTCCTGAACATCCATAGCAGAGAAGGTCTTACAAGTACACATCAAAGGCAGTTCTTCCACTGAAAGAACGGAGACAGTTTGAAATATTGGAGTATTAGGAAAATAGGCTAGATGACCTTTTAGTTTTTTTTTTTTTTTTTCCCCGTATTTATTTTCCAGCTCTCTATTAATGATTAATAATTTCTCTGAGACTTAAATTTTGAGAAAATACTGTTTCTCTCATTTCTCCAATAAGTCTTGTCCTTTTTTTTCCCCGCACACATAATACTACTATTTTGCTTTCAAAATTTGCTCTTTTCTAAGGACTATTGTCTGATTTTTTTTTTCTCGAGTCCTACCTGCTTCTTCTGTTATTTTTTTTCCTAATCCTACATTGCAATTCATTTTGCATTGCTTGTAGAGTCGCTTACTATGTAATTCCTATGACATTTTTGCTGACTGCCTGGACTGTAGTCATTAGGAAAATGTAGAAAAGAAAAACTTTTTTGGGAAAAAACAAGCTACCCCACATATGCCACTAAGAATGAACCAACAGACTTTTTGAGGAACACCATTAACTTCTTTGCCCAGCTCCTGGTGTGTAGCTGCTGTTGTCATACAGGTGCAGGCTTACAGTTGATGAGGTACAACCTGGATATTTGTCATGGAAATTGAGAGAACAGAATCAAACTCTATGTTAAGATGAATGTGTTTTGCTTTCCCTCTCTTTAACCACCCACATGAGTCATATTTCACAGCTGCAAAGTTTATCTATTTCACTGTGTTCTGTCTTTGGGTGCTTTTTATGGTCAGTAAACTCCTTGGATAAAATGTTCATCCCTGCTTCTTCAGGCTTTTAGGATGGATAAAACAAACAGACAAAAAAGCATGAAGGTGCTCCAAAAACCTTGGTTCTAGCTCTGAAGTGCAGGGGTTGAGAGGGAGGAATTCCCCCTCATGCAAGCAGTGCAGAGGCCAGCTCTATCACTTGTCTTCCAGGTAGCACCCTTCAATCTCCTGTTTTTTTGGGAGGCAGGGCCCACCAGCACTGCACTCGGTGCTGGCTGTGTACAGGGCTACACGAGCTGTATCTGTTAGTAGGTAATTTAACTCCCTGCCTGTGACAACTGAAAGAGCAGCAGCTGTTCTGGCATTTCCACATGAACAGAGTGTGATCAGAAGTTATATTTGTCATCTCTGAACTACTCAGGGGCATGCCAAGATTAGATTTGAATATTCATCCCGTATATATAGTTATGAATACTGGAGGATATGAGTGGAAGTACCACAGCTGGATACTTGTGTATTTGGGAACAATACAGATGGGGATGGTTTTGGAGTGAGCGAACAGACCTTAGGGCACTGTGGTGCACAGAGCAAGGGAGAGGGATGCTGTTATAGCAAACGGTTTGCTGTAACAAGGGCCGTGTTTCCTTCCCACAAATGGCCAGCATCCCCTCAATGACTCGGTGTCACCTCAGACATGAAGATACTAGAGAAGGTGAAATACTGTAGACTTGTTCTCTGTCTGGCTGTAGTGCCTTTGGTGCCACCAGGACTTTGCAGCAGTCTGACTAACGTGTGGTAATTATCCTGCTGTCAGAACAAAACTCAACATCTTGCCATACTGACAGAAGAGGTTTAGGGGCTTGGACAAAACAGCTCCGTAGAGGGAAGCCAGAAGGCACCGAGCATCACCTGGACAGCAGGTCCTGCTCACCAGCACTCAGAAAGGCACAGAGACTTATGATGCTCACCAAAGCTTTGCGTAGCTTGTCACAGAGGCATTAGTGTTGAAGCTGGTTCTGCTCCACACAGGACAGAACAAGATATGTGTCCAAACCTCACGCACAGGCCTGGGGACGTGCTTGTGTGAAAACACTCCAGGAGCTTCCTGAGGCTGGGAAGCGCCAGGTGACAGCATCGGTGCTGTTTTTACCACTGGAGTTGCTGCCTCTAATGACTACGATCAAAAGTAAAATGGGTCATTACAGGCCACATTACTGTAACGTTATTGCTTGAATGTTGGCTATGTTTCTGTTCACTAATTGCATTCAGCATACAGAAATTCCCCTTGCAGCTGTCACTAGACATGATTCTATGCATCCTGATACGTACTGCTGCGTAACTTAGTCATGCTGTGTAAATGACTGCTGTGTCTGTCTCTTCGTTGAGTGACTTGACAATGAAAATAGAAGAAAGCTAAAACCCTATTAGCACAACAAAGGATAATGTGCAATAAATGCTGAGTTACACAACTGAGTTCATGTATGCATATTATAATTCTGATATATTATTCTTTATATCAAATACTACAACAGAAATAATCCCAGCAACAGGAGAAGATACACTTGCAGTGGCTTAAGAATGGACTTAAAAGGTGACTGGGAAATGGTATTTTCACAAAATCTATATTTTTCCCATATTTTCTTAATGCTCATGAGAGTTTTCACACTTTATCTGTATCTGTGTTACACTCTAAGCATCAGAAATGTTAAGGTAGTAAAGGTTAGTAAGATCATGGTGCTGCAGCAGACCACATTCCTCTTTGGTGTAACTCTGCGGTGTTGCTCTCTGAACCCTGCTGAGTATGTTCTGCACAGTGTATTTGCATGCAGGATGCAGTGGGTCCATACAGTGCTTTTGCTTTTGGAAATCAGAATGTCATGTGGGACCGTGTCAAAGGCCTTACAGAAGTCCAGGTAGATGACATTGGTCAGTCTTCCCTTGTCAACTGAGGCAGTCACTCCATCACAGAAGGCTACCAGATTGGTCAGGCATGATTTACCCTTGGTGAAGCCATGCTGGCTGTCTCGGATCACCTTTTCTTGCATGTGCCTTGACATTGCTTCCAGGAGGACCTGTTCCATGATCTTCCCAGCCACATAGGTGAGGCTCAGTGGTCTGTAGTTCCCTGGGTTCTCCTTTCTACCTTTTTAAAAATGGGAGTGATGTTTCCCTTTTTCCAGTCACCAGGGACTTCCCCTGACTGCCAGAATTTTTCAAATATGATGGAGAGAGACTTGTTGACTACACCAGCCAATTCCCTCAGAACCCTGGGATGCATGGCTTGTTTCATCAGGTGGTCTCAAGCCTGCTCTCTGTTTACGCTGTGAGGGGCTTTGCTCCCCCAGCCCTCACCTACAGGTTCAGGGAAACGAGAGACATGGGCAGCCTGACTGGCAGTGAAGACAGAGGCAAAGAAGTTGTTGAGTACCTCAGCCTTCACCATGTCTGTCGTTACCAATTCACCCTTCTCAACCATCAGAGGGGGTACACTCTCCTTGGCCTTTCTTTTCTGACCAATGTACCTATGGAATTCTTTCTTGTTATTCTTTGCATCCCTTGCCAAACTCAGTTCCATCTGTACCTTGCCTTTCCCAATCCCATCCCTGCACATCTGGACAACATCCCTGTAGTCTTCCCAGGCTACATGTCCCTGCTTTCCCTGCCTGTACATTTCCTTCTTGTGCCTCAGTTTGACCAGCAGGTCCTTGCTCAACCATAAAGTCTTGTTTTTATTTGCTTTCTGTCTCTGATATGGGTGTGCTTTGTATTTTAATAGCTGACATAGAACTTAGGTGTCTGCATATAAATGGTTTCCTGCTTGTTTCACGGCAGGTTTCAGTCAAGGCTCTGGTGTGCCAGATAGTGATATGATGTCTTGCCACAAGCTCTGTGTGGTCTGGGTTTAAGGGAAGGTGGATGAAACCAGAAGGAGGATCATAACAGGGAAGAGTGATGGGGTGGCAGTTAAATGAACTGTTTAAGGCAAACAGTCACTACAGTTTCCTGCTTGCCTTACTCCTGAGACGTTCTAGGCGTTGCCACTGAGGCTTGTAACTAAACTTTGTGTGTAACAACAGGTCAAGTTTACTTTGTAGAGTGCCTGACTGTAACATAAACCAAAGGACTTTGCAGTTTTCTGCTGTTCATCCACCATTTGTCGGCTGCAAAGGGATCTCGGTTTCCTTTTCAATTGCTTTACTTTTAACTTCTTGTGTACATAGTCCATAACTGTGGGGAGTAACCACCTTGACACCGAGGAGACTTCTGGCTCCGCAGTTTGCAGGCATCTGACAGAGCTCTGCTTCTCAAGAGCTCACACCCAACCTGCTGAGTCTCACATGTGGGTTGTACTTAACATGAAGAATCAAAGATCATTAATGCAGAAAGTGTAAAGTGCTGCAGGATTAGTTGTGTTACTTCATTATACACTTGCACTTGTTGCACTTTCATGATATTGCTCTTCTAACCCAAAAAGATACATTTGTGGAGAGCTTTGACTCTTGGTGAAGTTCACCCAAGGACGTTGTCTCAGCATGCTGCAGTAAGAAAGATAGGTAGCTGTAGCTTTGGCTTCTGGCTGAAAACCCACTGCACTCAGGCATGTTGTTCAAACTGCCCAGGGTCACAGCAGCAGATAAAAGCCAAATCTGCAATCAAACAAAATTGCTTCCTAGTGTTCATGTTGCTGACAGCTGGGACAGAGATAGAGGCAATAGTCCCGTACTTATCAAGTGATTTATTTGGTGGTCTGACAGGTCTTTTCCAACTCTTACTTCAATGAAAGTAAGGCAGCTTCTCTGTCCCTCCAAAGGAACAAAAGTTTCTTATTTGCTAATCTGAGAAAAAAATCTGTTGTAAAGCCATAAACAGACTTAGTTAACAGACAATAGTTAACAGACAGCAAAAGAGAGCCCCTGATCAGGCTGCCCGAATTAATGCTTTCTAGTCTAGCAAACTAAAGCAATGTGAACTACTGCGAAGACCAAAATAACAGAGAGTAGCAGTCAACACGCATCAGCCTGGCAAGAGAGACAACAGAAGGATATTTAAATCTGATACCAGAAACAAAGGGCCTCAAGCTTTCTATTATGGTAGAGAGGGGAAAAATAGAGAATCAGAAGTTCAAATAAGAATTAGACAGCAGGTCAAAAAGTGGGGGGGTACAATTGTTCAGTAAGTTGCAGAGAAATAGTGAATGATGTGGTGTTAAAAAATTGGTAATTTCATACACAGGGGTCAAAATAATGTTTTCTGTTCTTTGGCCAACTTACTGGAAAGTTTTAATGATTTGCCGTAAAACTAAGGCTGTTTTTTTCTTAGTTGAATTTTAGCTACAGGGATAAATTGTGACATTGATTTAAATAAAGTTTATGTACCTCACAGAAGTACAACATCTCGCAGAATGACATGTCTCTGGAGTAAAGGATAAATCACAACTAATTTAATCAGCCACCTTCCAAAACAAAGAAATGTTAATATGTATTCTAAAGAGCACTGATTGCATATGAAATAATAGTTTAACATTTCAGTTCAAATTCTGAATTTTCAGGTGACTTTTTGCCCTGTTATTATTCAGGAGAAAATCAAAACAGCTGGATGTTTTTCATTCGGATGAAATTGAGCAGTATTTTGGAGTTCCTGCAGTAAAGATTTATTGGTAGAGGTACAACAAAAGGTGCTCAAGTTGCTGCTAGGTTCTCTGGTAGGGCTTGGACATTTGGGATTGAAGCAGTTGTCTGTGGGCTGGGAGAAGCCATGGAACTGAGGCTGGTTTCCTGAAAGACATTTGAAAAAAGCAAATAAAATTTCCCTTCATAATATTTGCTCAATATTAGATCAATCATGACAATGGGAAATTATTTTCCAGTTCTTCATCAAAAGTCAAGAGAAAGTTCAAGGCTGTAGACAATTTTAATTGGAGGGAATAATGCTCTCCAAATCTTCCAGACTATTTTTTTTGTTTGTTTTGTTTTCCCTTTTTTTCTTTTTGTGTGTGTGTGTTGTTTTTTTTTTTTTCTTTTTTGTAAGAAAGTTCTGTTTCCCATGTGAATGCAGTTCACCCCATTACCCCCAGACATTTATAGTATGATTGTACAGCATGTTTGCATGCTGGGAACCATGAGGGATATTTTAGTATCCCAGTCCCTGTACTACTGAATGTCATGAAGATGTAAATTACAGCATTCTGAATGCCTTTGAGAGTCTTTGGAGATGTGAAATTAGGAATGCTCTTGCTCAATAACAGAATCCTGCTGCAGTTTAGACTGTGAGCACTGGAGGTATATGTAATAAGGCTGAGCCAACATCTACTGATGCAAAGCATTAGCTGTTCTTGCTTTGGGGTTTTGGTGAAAAAACTTACTCCTGGATGGTAGGGTGGGAACTTTACATGTTTTTTTTCATGTGTGTATTTTCTTAGAAAACGCCCTTCCACTGTAAGTTAGTTGCCTTCAGCTAAGAAAGGGTTTTCTCAGTGGCTGCAAACTTTCCACTAGGTTTCCCTCTACTAGTCCAGCTCAGATTTAACTAACAAATAATCATCTATGAATTGATCTTTTCCCAACAATTCAGTGAAAAGCATTGTTGTAATTGGTGAAGGATGAGGAGATTTTGCAAATGTTGGTGTTTGGATCCATGTCACCTCTATTTCTTCTGATACCTTTATGTAGATTCTGCATGAGGATGGCCTGGGTCTCTTGATGAAGCTGTGACTTCCTACCACAGCTCTTCAGGATCCCTTGGAGAGGGATTTCAACTTCTTCCATTCCTAGACTGAATGCATTTTAGAGTACTTCCTGAGCATTTGCCCCTTATCTTGAGCAGTCCTACAGGACAGTCAGCACTACTACATGCTCTCAGGGAAGGCCAGGTTTGACGAAGGATATTCTACCTTGCATTGGCCTGAAGTCAGGCAGTGCTTACTCCAGAGCATCGGCTCCAGCTAGATATTTTTGTGAGTGGCTTTGGTTGTCTGGATCTGTTTGGAATCTGTCTGAGAACAGGGTTAGTGCAATGTGTTCATGGGTGGTTTTTTGTCTGCTTTTGGTTGTGTGATGGAAAATTTCAGAGAGGATGGGGGAAATCTGCTAGGTGTATACTGCTGAATGTTAGGGCCATTGCCTCAGCTAATGCAAAGTGAGGTGTGTTCAGCTTGCTTAGGGCTAGCCCTTCTGTAACATGTATCTTGAAGGAAACTTGTTGAATCATCTCAATAAAGAGCTGGGGACAGGGCTGAGAGAAGCTGCATGGTCCAGTGCTTCAGCTTCTTCCTACGATCCCTCTGCACAGTGTGCACAAGCACACTGTTAAAGTCTCAGACACTTTATGAAGTATAGAATCAAAAATTTGGGATGAACTGGGCTGATTTTTGTCTCATATAAGGTTTTCCCATCATGTATTGGGTTTACATGGCAAGGTTTTGGTAGCAGTGGGCTGCAGGGGTGGCCTCTGTGAGCAGAGCCCAGCAGCCGCCCCATGTCAGATCTGCCAGATCGAGCCGGCTCCAAAGGGACCCGCTGCTGGCCAGAGCCAAGCCAATAAGCAACATTGTTTGTGCCTCTGTGAGAGCAGTAAGAAAGGGGAAAACAGAACAAAACAAAACAAAACTTGTGCAACAGCATCTGGGAGAGAGGAGTGAGAAGCAGCCCTGCAGCCCCCCAGGTCAGTGCAGCAGGAGGGCAGGAGGTGCTCCAGGCACGCAGCAGCAGTTCCCCTGCGGCCTGTGAAGAGGCCCCTGGTGGAGCAGGCTGTCCCCCTGCAGCCCATGGGTCCCACATGGGACCGTGAAGGAGTGGCAGAGATGAAGCTCAGGAACTGACCACAGACCCCATTCCCTGTTTCCCTGTGCTGCTCAGTAGAAGAGGGAAGGTGTTTTTAGTTATTTTTGTGACAGGAAAGTGAGGGAAAGGTGTTTTTTGTTATTTTTGTTTGTTTCTCACTGCCCTAGCTTGTTAGCAACAGGGAAAAAAATGAAATTAATCTCCCTACACTTAGTCTGTTTTGACCATGATGATAATTGTTGAGTGATCTCCCTGTCCTTATCTCAACCCTTGAGCCCTTTCCATCGTATTTTCCCTCCCTTTTTCTTTGCGGAAGAGAAGTGAGAGAGTGGTTGTGGTGGAACTCAGATGCCCAGCTGGGTAAAACCACCACACATCAATGTTTGAATGATACAGCACGTGTTAAAAACTGCAGAGGGCCACCCTGCATGCACCTTGAGTGGTTTATTTTTAAACCTGTGGAGGAAATTCCACACTTCTTGCTCTGCACAAGGAAACAGATATTTGCAGATGCACATTCTTCAGTACCGTGGCATTTTTTTTTCCACAGGCGTGCACATCAGAAAATGTGTATGTGAATGCTCTGGGGATGCTTTTGGACAATATTAGTTCTACAGATCAAAGAAGGAAATGATACCTGCTGAGGCGCTGCACAATGTAAAGGTCTCCACTCACAGGCACTGTGAGAGCCATTCTGCTGAATTCAGTGATATTCGATCCAGAATTTGTAAGAATAGAAATGAAACACTGGAATGCTTCAAATAAAGGGCAACACTGCCCATTTTATGAATTCAATGGTAGACCAAACTAGACTACACAGAAGAGATAAACAACCCATAAAGTTACAGAGATTTTTCCAACAGTATAAAATAATTCCTGTGACTAAAAAAGTAAGAGCAGTGAAGCACTGAGTAGATTTTCTGGGTTTATGCATAGTCCCCATCGCTAGAGAGGTTTATTGAGAAAAAGCTTGACAAACATCTAGTAAGGCGGATGTCGTCTAACACCTGTATCCATGTAACTGATCCTTCTTTCTTCTTGGGAAGAAAGTAGTCTAGATGACCTCTTGAGATCTTTACCAGCCCTATTTTTCAAACTGAGTTTTCTTTTTTCCACCCACCTTATTATCAGCACTATAATCAAGTCATGACTCAGATTTATAGATGTAGCTTATGTGTGTGAGCAGCGCTGGCTGGTTGTGTAACAGCCCGCTGAGTCACCTTTGTTTTAGTTCAGTTTCTTTACCAAAAGGGACCCAAATCGGCTGCAGGAGATCGGAGGTGGTCACTCACCTGGTCTGTGCTTGCCCCATGAGCAGCACAAGCCTCTGGGACAGCTCAGAATATGAGTGCTGGGCTGCCTTTCTCCCTCTCATCTGTCCCATAAAGTCCTATTATGCCCTTGGCATTTTGTATCCAGTTAGCCTATACTATAACATGCTAATTACAGGAAACCTTTTTGTTATTTATTAGGATTTTGCTTAAATCTAATGGCCCGAGGTAGGAGAGAGCCCTCCTGGGCTGCAAGGCACTGGAAATGCTCATCACACATGACAGCTCCTGTTGCAAAATGGGCAGCGGGGTAGGAGGGTGAAATATGCAATGTGCAAATGCAATAACCTGCAGCACGAAGCAATGCCAAATTAATTACATATGCCTGGTAGTATTTCAGGATTAGGAGACTTAGGTGCCTCTGATGCGAATGATGGCGGAAAGAGGGTATCGAGAGGGTAAAATGAGCCTTCCAGGTCATGCCAGCTTAGATCTAGAAGAATATGCCGTAGCACAGGCACAGTTTTTAACCTGTTCAAGAATTTAGACTTGCTTGAAGTAAAATACAAGCAGATAATGTGCTTGAGGTAAAATTCACTGTTTCTGAAGAGTGAATTCCTACCCTTGCAGAGGAGACATGCAGCTAGTATCCAATAAATACATTAGACTTTTGCCCCGAAAGTCTAATTACATTCATTTCTCATCAGATGCTCAAGAAGCTGAGTAATGGCTACAGCATGTGCGTGGCAGAAGGAGGGCATCCTGTGAACCTGTGAAAGTTACTTCTACTGCAATCAATAGGACTACTTATGTGAGAAATGGTTTGTAGAGTTAGGTCTTTGGTGTCAGAGGAGAGACACCAAAATCCATCAGTTTGTCAAAGAGATGGAGAGGGCTGGATGCGCTGATTGCCTCCATCAGCTCTATGGTTTGTGGCAGCCTTTAATCTCATTCCTGATCATAAAAGGAAATAGGGTAGAAGATTAAGTGAAGAAAGGGAACTGCTTTGGAAGAGAATATAATCTAGTAGAAACAGAGTTACATGCAACTTTATGAGAAAACTCTGTACAGGGAGCTTGCCAGTGGCTGGCTGCCATCGGGAGGACACAAACACATGCAATGCTAGGATGGCAACAGATTTAAAACATTTTATCAGCTCAGACAATAGTGAATTGCTCTGCTCTGGAGACAGTGTTGCTTCCCATTTGTGAATCATCTTAATGGATAACATGGACAGTTAACATGAACTATCTCAGCTGGAAAAGGGACATTTCAGGTTCCTTGTGGAGATTTGAAATAACATTTTTAGTGAACGTTTTCCCTCATCTGTAGCAGCTGGTTAGAAAGTTTCATTGATTTTTTTTTTTTTTAATAATTCCTTCAGCATTTGAGGTTTTATGATAGCTGTGAATGCTTTCTTCATGAGCCTTCTGAGCTATTTCAGTGAGTTTGATTTTATAAAAATTTACATAGTTAAACTGATATACTCACTGGTTCAGGACTACAGACCAGTGCTGCGTGAATTCACTTTCACTTTGGCCAGTTGGCAATGTATTGTTTCTCTCTTCCAGCCTCACATTTATAGGGCAGACCAGCACCCATCAGCAAGGGGATTAGGTGCAGGTTGCAAACTCAGCACGGTCTCATGCTAAAGAAGTGGGCAAAGAGAGAGGCTGGTACCTTCCCATTCATGTGGCTTCAAAGAGTTCTGATCAGAGTTTCAACCCAGAGGCTGGAATAGAAGCTGAGGGGTGGTTACTTTGGACAGGTGAAGTCCTATGGCTGTTCAGTCGCACCAAATGGAGAGAAGATGTGCTTACTTATGGGGATTCATGGGCATGTGCTTGGGATCTCCCCGTGGAAGGGCAGTGAGGGTTGGTGGTGGCCACATATTGCTCTGCTGCAGAGCTGGGAGTTGGCTGGGTTAAGCACAGGACATTGATAGAGACTTTGGTTTCTGTAGCCTAAACAGACCAAAAAGCATCACCCTCTCTTTTTCCCACACTGTACTGCATACAGTTTGCTAAGGCTGTGTAATTTAATGTAGTATAACTAATTACTACAGCTGATTTAGTGTAGTATTGGGTAGGAGTGATTTTCTACACAGTGTGGAATTGAATGAGACTGGGACAGGGGAGGAAAGCCCAGAAAGACTGAACTTACTCACTTGTCTTCAAGAAAAAAAAAAGTTAATGATACAAACATCATCAAGTTAGCTGTTGGTTTCCCAACTATTTATTATAGAGCACTGGCTCAGAAGTCAAAACAGAAAAGCAGTCACTGCATCGCATTTATATATATGCATTAATTATTCTTGTTCAGCATAATAGCATATGAATACTTACAATTGATTAGAAACTGATGTTTATATTGCAATGGGTTGGGGTTTTTAGTGATAAAAATGGCCAAGTTTTAAAACTGAACCAAAGTACAGACTTTGTGAGCAGTACCTCGAATTGACACACGATGGCAGGATGATGACATTTTTAAGAAGATTTCTTTAAGAGCGTTGTGGTGGTCATAGCAACTATTTTGAAATGTAGTCTACATTTTGCAGAAGAAATTTATTGTCTTTCATTTTGCATTTGGAGGTGCAAATTATATTGCCTTTTTTTTTTTTTCCTAGTTAGCATTTAGGTGAGCTACATCATCACGTCTGACTTTCTGAAGTTTGATAGGAAAGAACAATTAATACAGTGCCTGGAGTTCTTGCTGCAAGCCATTAAAAAAATCCAGTGCAAACAACTGAATGTTTGTTGGTGTGTGTGTGCCCTTCCCTTCCCTTCCCTTCCCTTCCCTTCCCTTCCCTTCCCTTCCCTTCCCTTCCCTTCCCTTCCCTTCCCTTCCCTTCCCTTCCCTTCCCTTCCCTTCCCTTCCCTTCCCTTCCCTTCCCTTCCCTTCCCTTCCCTTCCCTTCCCTTCCCTTCCCTTCCCTTCCCTTCCCTTCCCTTCCCTTCCCTTCCCTTCCCTTCCCTTCCCTTCCCTTCCCTTCCCTTCCCTTCCCTTCCCTTCCCTTCCCTTCCCTTCCCTTCCCTTCCCTTCCCTTCCCTTCCCTTCCCTTCCCTTCCCTTCCCCTTCTGTTGAGGAAGCCCTGTCCTTATTAAATTACAGAGGACCTTTGCTTCTTCCCAGGAAACCAGAGGGCCTCAGTTCCTCATGTGTGAAGAGGAGTTCATGGGCAGCAGGGGGGTTGGGAGGAACTCTTCGTTTGCTCCTACTGAAACTGTCTTATGCATCCAAAATGTCTTTGAGCTAGATGTCAATTAAAATGCAACAGTTTTATGCCAGTTACATCCTTGCTGAAAGAGGTGTACCTTTCTTATAGTGATCATAAAAAGAATTTAACAAAACCTAAAATAGGTTTGAGAATTTTGAAATAAGCATGATGAATTTAACAGGCAAAGTCTGCACTGTTTCTGAATATTCAGGTAATGGCCAGTTACTTCCAGAAATTAGTGCTTAAACAGTCCAAGACGTTGGTACAAGCTGCAACAGCTTTACAGTAAAGTTGCTTTGAGGTTTTTTTTTTGAAGTTTACTACTCCCAGTTTTCATTTATTCAATCCTACATATGCATAAAACATTTTTATTATTCAGATAGTAATTTGCATGAGCACCAGGGCTTTATATCAAACACTCATGAAGAAGGCTCTTCTTGTGTTGGGTCAGCTGGAAGTTATTCTCCTTTACTACAGGGCTTTCAGTTAATTAAATTCAAACAATCTGCTCGACTGCTAATGCCTGTTATACACCAGATAAGGAAAAATTACTTTTTTCATCAGTCTATGGGGACAGACACAACTGATGCACCTCCTGAGCTGGAGCCACAATACACACTGAAACGCAGGAAGGATGGCCTGCCCAAAGTCTCTCAGTGGGACACGCATCTGTGATGAACACAAAAATGGCTCTTCAGATACATTTATTGTGTAAAATGAACACATTTCTGAACTTCTAATGCAATGGAAGTTTGTCTGAAATATTATGCTCTGCATGTCGTTTAATTAACATAGGGAAAAAAAGGAGTGAACTGCAATTGAACTACAATTAAATGGGCCTTCACCTAAAATTATCATTTCAGAAAACTGATTGGACTTATGACAGAGTCAATAAAAAAAAAAGTTTTTATTTTATTTTTATCCCTTTATTTGAACAGTTAATCAAATTAGATTTGATTCTGGTAATTGAAGGAGAAACTCTAGGGGCCACATTCTGACTTTATTTGAACCAGTGTGGAGTTCATATGGCCAATTAAGTGAAAATCAGTTAACAGTTATCTCAGGCATTAGAAATTGATACCAACCAGGCATCCCCAAATGCCTGCCAGTTCTGTATAAATCACAGCTGACAAACAGGGGCACCCCAGCTTTCACTGAAAATTTGCTTAATAACAGCGAATCTGCTTTTATTCTATATTGTTACTAATATATGTACTAATGGTCTATATTTTCTCATGTGCATCTTCCATAAACTCTTTTGTGAATGTCCCCAAAAGGAACTAATCTACACTCTTGAAGATAAGAGGGGTCCCAGTTTAAGAAAAGGGGTAGTGGAAACCACATTCTTTAAGGTATTTAATAGTGCTCACTGCACCATCACGAGATATCTTTGTTTGGTATGGAAAGTTACATCTTTAAAAGACACTAAAGCCAAACAACCATGAATGAAACTTATTTCTCATCATGAAGATTGTTCAGTTGTTGATCTGGGATTTTGAAGAAGGCCAACTTTTACACTGAGTGGAAGGAATGTATGGTGATATTTACTGACATAAAGCAATTCAATAATTAAAGATAATTCTATATTCTTTCTCAAGTTTTTGGCAATCAGATTTTCTTTTGCTTCAGGCATTCCACATGAATATATTTTTTAACATATTACCTAATTTATATATATATCTTTATGTCTTTCACAAAGTGAGTGGATAACAGAAAAGATCAGGGAATGGATTTGTACCAATTTTTATAGATCTAAGGACTTGAAAAGACTTGAGTTCTGTCTTTGTTTCAAAGGGAGAATTTGAGACATTAGGTAAGTAGAAGAAAAAGGATTGAAGGGTGTAGATAAGAGAAAAAATTATGCTATGATAAGATTGAGCACAAATAGAGAAGAAAAAAAAAGAAAGAAAAAAATAATCAAGAAAATTTCCTTAAAGAGAAACTAGAATGGGGATATATTTTTATAGGCTACTCTATTCTATTAAACGAGGCCTAAAATGAAAAGGTATGTGCAACAGAAGTTTGAGACAGTTGGAAAGTTTCTCTTCTTCTCTTTTATGGCTGAGAGTTTCCAGCCCTTTTTGCATTTGGTTGATTGCAAGGACTGAACTCTCAAAGAGTTGCAATCACCTTCAGCTTTTGTTGGTGAGAGATACGGAGCAGATCACTTTGCATGTTGCTCCTGTTATAACAAAATGCCTTTCCACCAGGAGGAGTAGGAAGAAGGATAGATGAACTCCTTTTATTCAAGTATTTGGTAGAAATACAAGTGCCAGTGTAGTTCAGCATCTATCCAGTGGGCTCCTTGGAGTCACAGAAGAATTTAGCCCACATAGAGTCTGATGCAATCCTGAGGCTTTTCTTTCCTCTTTTGCTTGCCTTGCCTTTGGCATATGACCTTCAGTTTCTCTCTCTCCACTTTGCTACAACATCACAATGCCAGATCTTGCTTTAAATGTCTGAAATAAGAAGTGCCTTCTATGTAAATGGTGCTTGAGACATTGGTGTAGTGCATGGCCCCTTAAAAAGCCCAGCTCCCATGGAAACTGTTCCCCATCAGTTCTGCCAATAACTTGAGATTGAGCGTTGTATCCCTGTTGAGAGGTGCCCTGTACCAGAAGCCAGCTTTGTGCAGGGTCTGGTGGCTCCAGCACTCAGAAGTCCAAGGCTCCCACTGGGGGAGAGCAGTGCATCTAGCAAAATATAGAGCCTCTTCTTTTTAAGCCCATCTTATGAAATGTGAAGGCCCCTCTGTGTTGAAGAAAACCTGGAATCTGTGCCAATGTAGTTGCAACCTTTTTGAGTTTACTTTTAAAATCTTTGTCCAGCCCTTCAACCTTTCAGTTTAATTATTGTGACAGCTGTTTATCCTGGTTTCTAGCTTCTCACTTTCCCCACACCAGCAATCTGCCCAGATGCTGTTTTGTCCACACACAGCAGGTGCCTTTTTGGACGAGCAGCTGAAGCTTGATTGAGCTGTACTTCACCTCCATCTCATTTCAGATCTTCTGTCCCTCCCCTTGCTCCTCAATGACTGTTTTTGCATGTTGTAGGGATGCTTAATGCTTTTTTTTTTTTTCCAGTGCTGCTGTCCTCATTCTGTTTCATGACCTCTTTTGTGTTGCTCTGTACTCCAGGAGTGCTGAGACAGAGAGGCTGGGACAGGGCACATCTCCTTCACGCTCTTCCTGGGAGCTCATTTATTCCAGGAAATCTGTTCTACTGGTCTCACCTATCTTTGTGCAGTTGTTTAATGTTAAGCACTTATCCAGCAGCGTGAATTGCAATTAACATGAATTATACAACGTGATAGTTTCTGCCCTGCTTTGCTCTCATTTACATAAGTGCTAAGCTGTAAGCACATTTTCTCTTCCTAACTTTTCCCAAGCTTAAAGGTAGGTGCTTTTGAAAGCCTTTGATGGTTAAGAACACCTGACTTTGGGATGGAGATGTTGGTGCATGAATATAATTTACAGTTTTTTAAGATCTAGGCCTGACTCCACGGCCACGCACATCTTACTGTTAGTAAGGCTTGGAAAAGGTGGGTAGTTAAAGAGCATATGGAGCATGCTGGTTCACAACACTGAAGCCTTTTGTGTTGAGGGAAGAAGCTGGGGCAATTGTGATTTTTCTTTCTGCAAGTATCACACAGGCTGGCTTTTAGGTAATGTAAATATGTGAGGACATATATTTTGTCTCGTTTAGGAATCAAGCCTCAGCCTAAGCGTGACATCCTTCACTATGCTGTGCATTTCCACACCCCTAGAAAATACTCTTCAAACAATTTAAATCCAATATTTCAAATGCACTTTAAAACAGACAATCCTAGTGCTGGGTCATTATTTTCCTTTCTGACTTCAAGTAGTCAAAATGTCACTTTATTTTTTCCTCTACCTAATAAAGCACACATTGCACTCCAAAATCTCTCATTCTTTCTCGCAAAGCTGAGGTAGTGATGTTATACTTAACACCCTCAGTCCCGAAAGTCATTACTGATGTAAGGAGTATGCTCAGCTCTGGCCTACGTGATGCTGCTATTTCGTCTGGAGGCATCCTTCTCCCCAAGCCATATAAACATAGTGCTCCAATGCTACGCTCTCTTCAGCCCTTACCTCACCACCTTAACACTTGTGACTGAGATGCGTTTTGTATATGCTCTGTGAAACCAGCTTGTGCAGCAAGTGGTCGCCTTCCAGAAGCAGAGTGCCGTACCAATGTAAGTCACGAATGTTGTCATTACCCAAGGACAGAAAATGATGAAAATACGTAGATAAATTTCTTAGAATTACAGCATTCTGTAAGCCTATTTAAATAGTATATGTTTGTCATAGTGGTTGCCATTTAGTATTAAGCAAGAAGAAATATAGATGATTTATACTTCTTTAGTTCTTTTAGTTCTTTAGATATTAAACTAAGCAAATTTCAGATTGGAGGAAGTGAAATTAATAGGATGATGTGAAAAAGAGCAATGAAATAGAATGAAAAATGAAAATAACCGTGGCTACTTAGAGATATGATTAAAGTAGCAAAGAGTAGTAAAACCATACCTGCCTCTAACTTTTTCATCTGCTCCTACCTTTTTCATCCTGAGATCCCAGAAGCTTGAGAGCATAAAAGAAACAGCTTGTGAAAAATCTGTGAAGTCCATCTACTTCTACAACAGGATTATTCATCACCACATGTTTTCCCCATCTGGCGGTAAATGGCCAAAATGCTGAGACCACCACCGTCTCACTTGCAAATTGCTCCACAGTCTAACCAGTCACGCTATTGAGAAGATATGCCTGCAGTTCAACCCAAATTGTCTGTAATCATATTGCTTTCTTTCCCTTGTTATCCTGAGTAGTTCCTCCCCACCCATGTGTTTAACCTCTCTGAAATATTTGTGGATGGCAATCAGATCCCTCTGAGTCACTGCTTAGCTAAGCTGTATGCATTTTCAGCATCATTCTTTTCTTGTGTAAATCTTTTCAGACATTTAACCATTTTTTTCCACTTTCCTGTGAAATCCTCAACATTCCCTGAAGTCATTAGAAGGATTGCCTCTGCCTGAGCATGGGAATGGACCACAAGCCTTACATAGATGGTCTCTTAGTGGCTTGTGTGTGGCTGGGGCTATGCTATTAAGTTATTGTCTTCGCTACATAAAGTCCCAGTTGTGTTACAAGGCAATGCCCATGTTCTTACTAGCTGCAGCAGGGGCTAATTTCATCGTCCATGGTAGCAGAAACAGTGTACAGTAATAATATGTCTCCAGATTTCAGTGGTAGAACCAGCTCTTCATTAAATTTCTGGATTGGCAAAGTATGTGAACTACACACACACACACACAAGTTTTTCCATTTTCAACTTATTTACCATTTTGATTCGGAACAGCAGTTGTGAAAAATTCTGTGGAACTGAAAGTTTTTAGAATTTTTCCTTAGGAGAATTAATGCAAAATGGCATTTTTGAAAAATACCGTAGTCAGGAAACTGACTCTTGGCCAAAGAAGGAGCCCAGAAAGCCAAGCAGTATTTGGAGCTAGTCCGCACTCTTGACATCTTCCTTCCCAGTGAGTCCAGTGACCAAAAAGTTGTCCATTCTGAGGGCTAAGGAGCACTGGCATCCCTGCCTACTTTCCATTAACAATTTTGACAGGTCCTTACACAGTGCTGTTATTAAATCAAATCCATATTTACAGCCAGAAAAATGCCTGTCAAAATATATTTTGAAGAAGCTGAAATTCAATTCTTCAGCTGTCTGCATAGTAGGCATGTCCATTACAGGCAATCTTTCATTGCCATTCCATTAAAACATTTTCAGTTTGGCCTGCCAAAATAACCTTATCTGAAAGAAAAAAAAAAAAAAAGAGGGAAAAAAAAAAAGAGAAAAAAAAAAAAGCTTGTAGTAGTAAAAAGTCACTTATTACCTTTGGCTCCCAAACTAATTTTAGGGTACAAGAGAGTAATGTTGCCACGCCTAAGCAAACTGGGGAGTTTATAGGGCTGTGCAACCTACCCAGGCTTAAATAATACTATTAATAACAACAAAACAATAAGAAAATTGATAAGTGGTTTGACACCTGGGATTATTATTTGATAAGTGAGTGAATTGTATAAGGAGAAAGTATGAAAAATTAAAATGACAACACTGCCAAGACTGTGTGTCGGGTGAAACAACTGCAGGAAACTGCTGCAGTGACCTGCACATTAAGACTATGAAGCCCTAGTGTGCTGGCAATGTAGAAGCACCTGAAAAGGTACTTGGAGCAGACATTAATACAAATGGATCTGGGAAGAGTGTCCTGCCCGTGACAGGCTGGGACTAAGTGTGACTGGGGATGCGGGAAGATGAGGGAAAGAGGGCAATGTCCCAAAGTCATGGGATCAATGCTTGTAAACAGAAAACATGAAAGTCTCTTGTTTGTTTCCTTAGTCATGATTCAATGGAATCATTTTTTTTCTCTGACGGCATTTAATAAAAACTATATATAACATAGTGAAAATATATATAATATATATGTATAGGTGAAGAATATATAATGAACTATATTGTAGCTGCAGCATTTTAATTATGTTTGTATAGATTAGTTTTCATATCTCTTTCTCTACATACCTTCCAACAGAATCACAGAATCATGGAATCATTTAGATTGGAAAAGCCCCTTGAGATAATCAAATCTGAACATCAACTTAACACTATGAAGTCCACCACTAAACCATGTCCCTAAGTGCCACATCCACACATCTCTTAAATAACTCCAGGAATGGGGACTCCGCCACTTCCCTGGGCAGCCCGTTCCAATGCCTAAACATCCTTTTTGTGAAGAAATTCTTCCTGATATCCAGTGTAAATCTTCCCTGGCCCATCTGGATTACATTCCCTTCCATACTGTCACTTGTCACCTGAGAAAAGAGACCAACACCCTCCTCACCGCAACCTCCTCTCAGGTAGTTGTAGAGAGCAATAAGGTCTCCCCTCAGCATCTTCTTCTCTAGACTAAGCAGCCCCAGTTCCCACAAGCACTACTCATAAGTCATATTTTCTAGTGCCTTCACCACCTTTTTGTTCTTCTCTGAACGTTCCAGCCACTCAATAACTTTCTTGTAGTGAGGGGCCCAAAACTGAACACAGTGCTCAATGTGCAGCTTCACCAGAGCTGAGTACAGGGGGACAACCACTTCCCTGGTCCTGCTGGCCACACTATTTCTGATACAAGCCAGCATGCTGTTGGCCTTCTTGGCCACCTGAGCACGCTGCCAGCTCATGTTCAGCCATCTGTCATCCAGCACCTCCAGGTCCTCATATTAAATATAGCCTGCCTTCCCCCTCTTCCCCACATCATCCCAATTTAGAGACTTAATTAGGGAAAGTGTCAGGAAAGATTGTGGGGCATTCCCAAGGAAGAAGCTGCTTTCTGCTGAGCTAAAAGACTGGAAGATGTAGATAGAAGAAGGTGACTGGACTGGGAGGTGTGAAGTGGTTTCAGCCAAAGCAGTGGAGGAAGATCACTGGGAGAAGGGTTAAGTGGAAATGCGAACCAGAGGAAATCCAAGGCTATGGGGGTCCCTGAGCCCCTGGAGCAGCTGCATCTGGATGATACTGAGCCAGTTCCTACTCAAAGACTTGTAGAAGTGCTCTTAATCTTGTTTGCTTACCTTGCAGCTACAATAACAAGGATTCAGCTGTGAATGGACCTCCGTGTGTTACTTTAATTCAAATGACTTCTAATTGGAATATCAGTGAATGTTTTACCTTCAGGTCATCAGTGCCCTTTCATCAAAATGGATACTTATTGCTCACAAACTCTGTACATTTTTAAGCCATTGAATTCCACTGCTATGAAACTGCCTAGCTGTCATGTGTCACACTGAATCAGCTGAAATGGGTTTCAAATAACAGGTCCTCCCATCTGTAAGAGTAGTAATTAAAAGTATGTTAAGGAAACCCTAATTTCAGAAGCAGATGTATGATATCTCTGAAGTTTCCTGCCTTTTTTTTTTCTTCTCTGAATAGATTTGAAGTTCTTGATTGTCTAATGAGCATAGGATAAACTTGAAATTAATCGGAAGTCGTATGTTTTTGAAATAACTGATGTAAAACTGCATGAATTTGTTTGTTTCCATTTGCAAAAGCAGCATGCTTTCCCTTCCATTTTAAAAACTTCATGGTTACTGAAGTCTGCCTAGATCCTTTGAATTGCCTGAACAAGCCTTTCTCTTTTCTACATGTTCATAAAGATATTCAAGAAGTCTCAGCAACTATGTATGCAGATCGGTGAGCGAAGCTGGCATTTAAACCACTGAAAATTACATAACAGCTACTAATGTAAAGAAATTATAAATATGATGAATGAAGAGCAGTGAATTAACATTTAGAAATTCAGTAAGCTGGGTTTTCTATGTGAATGAGTATGAAAGGTGAAGAGGAGATATTTTGCAGAGCTATTATTGTATGTCAGCAGGGTGTATGTCATTAAGAAATTATTTTGAGAATGCCTTAATAGCACAGTGGTGGTAATTAGCCTTTAGGCATGTAGAAGGAAACAGTTTTTTCTTTTTTTTCTTTTTTTTTTTCTTTTTTTTTCTTTTTTAATTGGGAAAAATTTCAGAGCTTCCTTTTTTTCCTGCCTCTAGACACATGCCGTGAAGAGAAGGGAGGACTGAATTGAATTATCTTAGGAGCTCACCTGAATTATCTTAGGAACCACTCTAGTTCTTGAAGTCCTTTAGTGAAAAAGCTCAAAGCAAGTCTGTGATGTTTCACACTGCACATTTTGCAGTGAGGTAATCACAGAGACCTGTAGTGGAAAAATGGATATACTGAAGGGGCAGAAACAACAATTATTCCTAATAACAATTAAAAAACAAACAAACAAAAAAAGTGAATATATATCTATTAAACCCATGCTGATTGTGATAGTTTTTGGTTTTGTCCTAGAGGACCTGGTTATTGGCTGAAGTGTTTTGGCAAAGCAGAGGAAGTTTGCTGCCTGAGTGATCACTTGCTGCAGGGGTAAAGCTAAGATCTGCTCAGCCTTGGGTCAAGAGCTTAAATTCCCAGCGATACTTAGACCAGCACATGGCCATCCAGGGTCTTGAAGCAGCCTGAGCTCTGTGATACAAAGCATATCACTGCAGCTGAACTGATGGCAGAGAGCGAGTTACTTTAGTTGGTAGAGTAGAATTTGTTAGCAGAGGAAAGTTCTTATTCTTGGGGTGGCCATATCTAAAGTTCTCTTATTTCTCAAGTGACAAAATAAGTTGCAGTAGAAAGGATCGACAAACTGTTTGGTACACAGTTTGTGCAGATTCACTGACTAAACCCTGTTTAGTATCTCTCACGAGATACAAAAGCATCTATCTCCGAAAATTCATAAACGTTACAGTCTACATAAACCTCTTTTCTCCACTCCACTGCAATGGTAACAAAGATTAAATACTGCTGAGGGAGCCCTCCAGGCCAACAGTCAGACAAGTTCTAAATATTAATACTCAATGGCAAAATGAAAAAATAAAAATAAAAAAAAATAATCTATATCTCTAAACAAAGAAGCTGTAAAAGTGAAATGTCTAAGTCGGAGACAGTATGGTCAGACCCACAAGCCAAGGTTTCAGAAATTGTTAGTGGACTTTAAGAAATTGCCATCCTTTGCCAAAACACTCAGTGATGTTACTGAAAGGTCTTTTCCTGAATGATATTATTCTTTGCATTGCTCAGGAGAGTTTTCTTTCTCTAGATGAATCCTAAACTCATTAATATCTGCAAGTCTCTTTTTTGGGATTGTTGAGCCCATCCTTCCTGCAAGTGACCTCAACAGCTGCACAGAGAAAAGATATGATAATGTTATGTTGCAACACACATTGCGATAATCCTGTGAAAAACTGGGGATCTTGTTGAGCAGTCTTCTTGTTTCTGACTGAATTTATGAGTTTGCTGTATGTAGAGCTGCAGTGAGTATTTTTGCATCTGGAGCAACGGGTTTTTCTGTTCCCTCCACTAGTTCCCCCAAGGCTTTTAAATCCTCAGGTTATGAGAGAAAAGCAAAAAAAAAAAAATCAGGGGTAAAGTCAATTATAGGATAGCCAGAGGCATTATGTTCTTCTCCCCCAAGCTGTCCTCAATGGTGGCTTATGGACACCCTTCCAACAGAGACCATATAAACTAGGCTTCCAGCTGGCCTTCCGAGTCTTCCATAGGATGCTCTGCAATGATGGATCCCAACAACTTCTCTGTGACTGCTGCTTGTCCTATTAGCCCGGGAAGGGGGAAAGGTGTGGCAAACGGGGAATGCACCAGGACAGTTGAGGCTAGGGGGATGTGGAAATATAATGCTGAGATAACACTGGCCTAACTTGAAAAAAAAAATATAAAAAGAACTCTAGGAAAATAATGAAATAATGTTTCAACTTTTTTTTTTTTTTTTTTTTTTTGTGAAATAGAGGAAGCAATAGATGTTTTGGATTGAAGGAGGGAACAACTGACACAAGAACAGCTACAAGCTTATCTTCATTTGTGGTTCTGTAGATGAATAATGTACGAGCAACAATGTATATTCATTCCTTTGAGCAGGTGGGATGCAGGTTTCCAAAATCTACCAGGTGCCGTGCATTGGGCTACGTTTACAATGTTCTTACCAGTAGTGAAAGTAGGCCTTTGTGTATTTGTGAAGTTCAGCAAAGGATGTGGTCAAACTATTGACTCGTCTCCTTTTAATCAGAACTTCCTCCAAAACTAAGTCAGGTCAAATAATGAAAACCTCTCACAGCAAAGGAGGGAAGAAGCAAAGAAGGCTGGCGAGTGTCCAAGAAGGACAGTAATACAAGAAAGTTAAGAGAAAAGAAGGCCAGAACATAAAATTTTGCCACCCTTTAAAACTCATAAATATTAAGCATTATCAGCTGGTAGTTCACTTAATCTCAAGATAACTAGTTATAGGTTATTATTCAAGATTAAAATCATCTTCCATCAAGACAGAGGGGGTGTTTTTTGTAGTATGGGACCTAGTGAATTCTGTGAAAAAGAGTTCTTATGAAATATCCTTTCAGCTCAGCTATTATCTTTGGCCGTAGCAATGACTCACTTGCTCTAAACTGAAACCCAACAGCACTGAGCATAGCTATTTGCTTTCAAACCAAAAGCAGAGTGTTGGCAGATCACTGAAACTGCTTGCCATTAAAGGCAAAACATGTCATAAATGGTGACGAATGTGCCATCTTCCTGTGCTGTCAGTGCCTAATTTGACATATTTCAATTAAAACATTTTTGTAGTAGGCCGATTGTCTCTGTTACTGCTAGCTTATAATTCCTATAGTCCATTTCCAATACCTGTCTTCAGATCCACAGGGCTGTTTCTGATGTGATAATGTGTAGAAATGTGATTTTCCTTGTCTGTGCTAGACAGAGTCCTTTGCAAAACCATGTGGGTGAGTTCATCCTAGAACACAACCTTCTGCCCTACTTTAGCACTGGCCTTTCATGAGGTCTTCTTCTGAGAAGATTCCAAAATTAGTAACTCTTTTTGGAGGACAGCAGGAATATTTGGAAGATGTATACTTCCATTTTTCTTTGCTCCTCTTCTAGTAACAGCAACATTTTTTTGTTCAGTTTTGAACATTTACAGAAGCAACCTAGCAAAAAACAGTTCCTTTTCTCATTTTCTTGAGCCGTTTACTTTCTATTTCTCTATTTCTTGCTGGCTCTCAAATATCAGGTGCACATACCAAGCATACAATGGCATCTCTCTCTCTCTCTCTGGGCTGAGAATTGACAAGCAAAATTACCTCCCCTTCAGAAACCAAACCGAACCAAAGTCTCTTTTGCCACAAACCAAAAGCTCAGCTATCCATTACAGCAGTGACAGAAACCACAGATGAATTAATGCAGTCCCAGAAAACAGCTGACAAAGAATTCAGATCTATTAACTTCAGGAATGTTCAATAGTATTTCAGCATCTTCTCTGAGAGATGAGACCACAGGAAACTTTCGGAGGAACACTACGGCAATGAGTATGCTTCCTGAGAGAAATAGTCTTTGGAGTTTATCACAATGGCTGTTGGCCTAGCTGCCTATATAATGGGTGACTATTTAAGAAGAGAGCTGGAAAGCACATCTCTATGAGTAAGAACTGATCCTTTCTCTGTTCTTGAAAATCATATCGTTAACTAAGAAGCTTTATAAAATATTGAGGAACTTTAACAAATGCGTGTTTCTTTTCATTGGTTGCTTTTGTTGGAGAAACCATGAGACATAAACAAACAAACTGTGATCAAGTGATCTTTAGCTGGCAGCAATGGAAGGAATTCTTGGCTGATGCATTTACAGAGAGACCGTAAAATATTATTGCGCTAAATCTAAATGACTACAGGAATCCAGTATATTGTGAAAAGAAACTGGTGTATGCTAAGATGATAGTGGAAAAAAAAAAAAAAAAAAAGCCAATAAAAGGAGCTACAGTACAGCGTCAGCAGGGAGCTGAGGGTTACTGGGAGGAACTGACCCAAGGCATTTTTAAGAGCTACAGAAGAAACACACAGATGTAAATCTAGACTGCCAAAGAAAATACGGATACACGAGAGGTGCTTAGAAACTGATTGTACTCTTTTCTGGATAAAGGTCAACATTAATGTTAGGATGAGAAAGATCATTTTGAAAGGCATTTCCTGAGATGTGTGGGAATAAAATTTGGGGCCTCCCTTAGTTCTTATCATAGGCTGGGTACCAGCAATAGAAATTTAACCTGACATGTTTTGAAATGGATACTATTGATAGGTCAGTAATTTAAAGACTTAAAAAGCTTAAGATGTTTAAGGGTATGCAGATAGATACCTAAATACCCTTGAGGATGCCGATTCCATTGTTCATCTAAGCTACCTGCATACTCACGTGAGCTTAGCTAAAATATGAATATGACATACACATTCATTATATTATTTTTAATTGAAAAAACCAGTTTCTGTCACAGCAAAGCCCTTCAAAGAGCGCTCTTTTCAGGATGAATTTCATCTTTCAACCTCAGTCTATTAGGTTGTGAAAGAAAAACGGGAAGATTATATCAGTATTTTCTTAAGTAAGAATTTATATTTTCATTCACTGTTGTGTGGATTTTTTTATTTTTATTTTTTTCTTTTATCTGCATATGGAAAAACAGGAGATCCCTTTGAGGAAAAGTCAAGCTTGAGAGAGGTCAGCATCCCAGAGAGAACCTCAGAAAGCTATCAACTGTAGAAACTGGAAGATTATTAGGGGTGTGAATCATCTTAATTGAGCATATCATGGCAGTTACTGAGCTGGACTCATTACATCCATCAATATTTCTTCTATGAATGGAATCTATTTCTCAATGGCTTCACATTCTTTTAGGTAGTTTCCATGCATTTCCACTGAAGGCTACCTTTGGCAGTATGGGTGGGAAAGCAGTGCACATAGCTCACGTGAACACTTGTGGTATTCTTACTTCTGACTTACTGATCCCACACAAAGCAGAGTCTCTGTTTACAAGTAGAACCATCGTTTACATATTACTATAATTCTAATCCCCAAATTCTAATCCCCAATGCCAATATGTTTTAATGTATTTTTGAGGTCCAATTCATTGCACAGAATGTGTGTGGGAAAGAGATTGGCAAATGAGAGCACAGGAGCACAGTGATCCAAAATTACTCTGACAATATCACACTGAAATAATTTTTCGTGTACTTTGAAATAAAAATGTAATCTGTGCAGAAGGACAGAACCTTTCAGGCAAAGCAAAGACAGTTTTGCATACAAAACACAATAAATACATTGGAGACATTACATTCATCCTAACTTCTAAGAAAATGCCAATAATACAGCTTGATCTACAGAACCACAGAAGGAATAAGATTTTTTCTAAACAATTAAAGCTGAAGCAGTCAACATTTTGGCTCCAGTCTAAATCCTCCTATTCCCAGGCAAAATACATATTTTTTTTCCTACCAGCAAATTCTTAGGCTTTGACCTTCACATTAGCTAATCTTCCACCTTCTGTCTAAACACACACAAGCTGTCCCTTGCACCTGTGGTGTTCCCTTGTGGCACTCCTTTTTCTTCATTTTTCTTCTGCTAAATATGTGAAAAGTAACATTTGAAAATGTATATAATGTTCATAATTATAAATGAAAAACACACAGGTGCATATGCGTGCATTTATGGAAGTGTGATAATTGTGAGGCCAGTACTGAGAGTTCAGTTAACAGACTGTAGAAAAAACATGCTGGTTTACCTAAACCTCATGATCCCAATAGTAAGGATTTTAGACACCTTTTTGCTGTTCACAGTGACATGAGGTGTGATGGCACAAAGCCCACGTACTCACCACACAAGTTTTAAATAATCTGTAGGCCTTGAATGGAGATTACGAATGTGGGCATTACCCCTCATCGTTAATAAAAAGGAAACCACCTGAGACATTTTGATTCTTATTTGTCCTATTTGACAGTTATTCAGATCTTATTATATTGGAAAGACATGCAGGGACAGCAAGGTGTTTTATTTCAGTGTTTCCTTTCTCTGAACTGTGGATCTGTTCTGAGATAAACGATTTCAAGTTAAAGTCAGGTGAAGGAAGTGGCCCAAACCAGTGACAGTGGTTGGTGGTGGGAAATTAGATGCTGTTAATCTGTGCTATTCAAAATATTTTCTCTCAGATGGCAGCTGGGGTGCTGCTAGCAAGAAAGCCCAAGCAAACCCCATGCTGCTGCCATCTCCTCAGAGGCAGCCAGCCATCATGGATGCCATGACATAAGGCTGCTTCTCCAGCAGGGCCTCTGCCGCCGTGCTGATTGGCTGGTCATGGCTGCACCCACATCTATCAGCCAATGAGAAGCCGGGGTGCCTGAGAGCAGGTGCTGTCAGCCAATCAGAACTGAAAGAGCCATTGCGCTGGGTGAGGTTAGGAAGAGGCCTCAGGCCAGGCCTGGCCATACTGCCAGCTGGGGTGTCATGGCACTGGCAGGGGCAGGAGTGGGCGGCCTCTCTCTCCATCTGCCCTTGGAAAAGACAAAAATATTTTTTACCCCCTACAGATGACACATTATAATATGAAAAAGTTTTCCTTTATTCTTAATTAGAAAATTGTGAAAATTTGTCTAGCATTGTGGAAAACAAGGCTTTATGTTAATCTTTCCCACATAGAAAAGCTTTTCATTGATTTTTCTTTGATCATCTGTACCGTTAACACAATTTGAAAAGTACTCTCGTTAAAACCTGATACTTCTGTGAGGGTTAGTAGAAGTTGTGTTTCTTTTTGATAAAGTGATGGGCAATTCTGGCAGCTGCAGGGGAGCACTCCGTGGCTTAGACTAGTGATTTAGGAATAATCATAATAAGATATAAAGTGAACAGTGCAGTTTTGTTGAACTCTTAGGATCTGGCACCATTGATCTTGTTTTTAATTATCTAAGTTTTCACTCTTAAATTTTCTACATTTAACTTTCATATTTGTATATATCATACCACATTTTTGTTCTGCATCATTGCAAACTCAGTGTTTCTGCACTTAGATAATATTTTGTGACAGCAGTTTCAATATAATACTTAAAATATTTTTTTAAATCTCTTCTTTCTAGTATTTACTTATTTTTGCAGTGAGTAGAAAACCTGCATGAATTTGCACTGACTTTATTAATCTGCATGCAGGTGTAAACCATGAGTCTGTGGGTGCACTGTTTGGTTATGTTGTTCATCCATTTCCAGGTATACTGTAAGCACTTCGGCTTTGCAAAACTAGCTTTGCAAAATCCTGCCCTCAAGGATTTATTTATTTATTTATTTATTTAGAACTGTGTTTATAACACTTTAAATAGGCTTTTAAGACTGTAGTTTCAGCTGTTTCCAAAAGGGATTAAAATATTTGTAACCTATTACTGTACTTCATACCAAATTTTCTGTGTGGTAGGCCTTATCCCATTCATATCTTTCTTTCACAGTTACCAGAAAAACCTGGAGGGTGTTAACTCACAAAAAGAATATTATGCTCTGCCTGTCATCTAGACAAAGATAATTAACTGACTCAGTTTGTTACAAGAGGGAGATTAATAAAGAAAAAGAGGAAGAAAGAAACTCAACAAAGACTGAGAAAAACTGTGAAGATTTGGTTTTTGAATGATAAAAGCTGCAAAGTGGGGCATCTCATCTCAGTTCAATATGAATGATAGTTTTTTTGTTTGTTTTTGTTTTTAAGTTTTCATGTGTATGATGAACATCTATGTTTCTTAACCAAACAATCAATAAATCAGTACTCTCAGAATAGGTAAAATACTTTACAAAGCTTTCAGTGTTTTAAGCTGGGGCACTCCAAGTATGAGAATAATATTGAGGTGAGGTTATATTAGAACAAGAGGTGTCTATATCTAAGCTTTATATATATACGCCTTCCATTTTCATATGATCAAGCAGAAGAGGGAGATTACGTAAGCAGAGCTGCACAGGAGAGAGCTAGTTTTTATTGATATAAAATAATACTAGTGACTGCTCAAAGACTTAAAGAAGAAAGGCTGGAAAGCAAAAGTATTACTTTACATTATTTTATAGAAGAAAGGCAAAAATAAGTTGAAAATTATAGTAAAACTGTACAGCTAGAATGGGGCTCAGGTCAGTTAACTTTAGGGGAGTGTGAACAGGGCCACACAGTGCCTTTGGATGCCCTGATATACACAAGACATCTGCATAGCTTTGGAAACATGATGCAGGGCTTACAGGAGGCCTTCACAGTTCTGAGGAAGTAGTTGGAAACCTTATATATTATATTGGAAGCCAATATCTTACCTGGTAGTGTCAAAAGTGCTTGTAGACACCCTCCTAAAGTATCTGAATACCTCCCTTGAGTCTGAGCTAGTCACTCTTAAGCTCCCTTCAGGGTCAATCAAGATAAATAGACATCTCCAGAGAATACCTTTTTTCATCCTAGGACAGGTCAGATGGATTTCCGTCTGAAGCTGCCTGGTTGTCTCCACTGATAGTCAGGAGCTTCCCAGAGTGACTAATTCAGACACTTTGATATATAGACTTCAATGCATTTCCCTGCATCTGAGCTTGCAGTGCCATGGGAATTGCCCCAGATTTCTGACTTGATGCCCTAGAAGTGTCTAAGTCAACCTTGGTCCCTGCAGCCAGCCCTATAGAGTCGGCTTTGGCTCTGTGGCAGGAGGCCAGGCAGGAAACCCTGGGGCATCTGAAGTGGCTGTAGTTACTTGTGTGTCAGCAGCTGAACCAAGTCATTGATATCTACTTCAGGGTGAGCCAAATCACTCCCTAGGCTCTATTGACTGTATTGACTAGATTTCCACTGATTTCGGTGGATTTCCACTGATTTCGCTGATTTTCAGCAGCTAACATGTAGCTGACAAGTAATACAGACATATGCAGGAGATCTGAATTTTATCTCTAACTTTAAACAGTTAAAGTGAACTTAATCCTGGTCCTAAGAGCTTCTTTTAACAAAGGAAAGTATTTTGTAGCCCTACCTACTCACTCTCCACATAGTTTATGCCCCTACTCAAAAGAGAGGGAGGTCCAGCCTGGAAAGTATTGCAATGCCGTCTTGAAAAGGTGGAAAGTGAGAACTAATGGGAGCTTGTATAGTTTCCATTAGCCATGTTGGAGTCATACAATCTATTAAAACGGTGTGGAAATACCTCATCAGATCTTCGTGAGGCTCTGGAAGGACAACGCTAGCAAGCTTTCTCACTCCTGGGGAACTCTATTTAGAGCTGAGAAAATTACTAGAACCCTGCTTTAAAAATAGCCTGTTATGTATGCATTGCCTTACTGGCACAAAACATGTACAGTAAAGGATATAATCACAAAATCAAAAGGATTGTGAAGCTTGGGCCTGATTTATACTTTCAGCATGCCCTGGTGGGGGGGAAAGATTCTGTACAACTTGTATTTGGCTCAGTATAATATTGGATTTAGTTCCATCGAACAGTTCTCAGCAGACAAGAAGAACACTTGCAGGTAAATGCTTTTGTTCCTGCAGACCTCACACCCCATAGGGCACAACATGCCGTCAGTCTGTGGGAAAGATGCATGACATGTCTGGTTGGCTTTTAGATGCTGGGAAGAGAGGAAACATACTTAGAGCAGATGGTGTCTTTGGAAACTGCCAGCATGTAAGAAATCACGATTGACCATATGTGAACTGAGATTTTCCAAAATCTTCCCATTTGGTCAGCTTGGGATGGATTTTCATGGGGTTAAAAAAAGACACAACCCTGACAGGAGCATTCTTGTCTAATGTCAAGAATGTGCTTCAATGTACAGAGCAGCTTGAACATCTCAGTAAACAGCCATAGATTTTTAAAACCTTGCAGTATAAGCATAACATTTCCTCTAACTATGGCAATGGTTCAGTCCTTTTATCAGAAACTTTTCCAACAAAATCCAGCCTGAGGAAGGACCTGATAGGAAAAGTTTGAATCTGAACAGTTAAAATTTGACAGGCTTACAATAAGAAAATCAAGCAAAATAGTACATCCAGTTGTGGGATTCTCTACCATTAGTGTCTATAAAAGCATTTCATTACATTTTTTTGAATGGGCAATTGTATATTTTGTTTAATTAAGAAAGTTGACACATTTCAGCATCTGAGAGAACATTTAAAAGATTGGGAAGCGACTGCTGAAGTTGTGTGTGGACTGGCAAAACACAGATGAGTTTTTTACTGTTGGATACACCCAATTCTCACTCAGTTAGGATTGAGATCTGAAGTGTCCAGTAGCCACAATAAAACAATGGTTGACACTCACATTTCCCATATTCTTGTACACAAAACATCTACAAAAATAAAAATGTACAAAATGTACTTACAAAGGTAAGTAATAGAAACAATGTCCATATTAAAAAAAAGAAAAGAAATCTCAATTTCAGAGACTTCTTGATTGTTCTCCATTTAGGATACTGTTAGGTTAATCTTGGATTACTCTTTAGGACTTTAAACAAATGATATTCAAATATTAGCAAGAATCATTTCTAATAGTAAGTGTCAAATCAAGAAAATAAACCAATGCTTTGATTTAATTAAGAAGCAATATGTCTACCTACACCACCTGCAGAGCATGCTGTTTCCTAACTGAAATGTCTGTCTCTTGTCTGTTGAAGGTTTTCCATTTATTGGCTGTTGGTTGCATTGCCTCTGGCAATGAAGTATTCAATAGTATTATTCCCATCTGTCCACCTGGCTCAGCTTTGTAGTAACATGTTGGAGTTTGGGTTTTTTTTGGCCACAATTTAAATAATGAGCTCATTCGTCATACAAGGTACAGTAAATTTTGGGTCTATCTGGGAATCTCAAACATCATTTATATCATTTATCTTCATTTTATTTCTCTTACTTGGAGTCTACATAAGGTCATAAGCATTTAGCATTTTTACTTTCACATCTTAATAGAGGGACTGTGCAGATCAGATTAGGGATGAATTTCTAACTTCCTTAACGTAAATTTCAGAACTGTTCAGAGGACAACCAAGCTCCCAAGCGATTCTGGATCACTATAAATTCAGGGTACAGTGAGGCTCCAATATGATCTATCCCATCTTTCTTCCCCAAGAAAAGTCCAGTTATCTACAAAAAAGTGTCAGATTGTGCAACATTTAATTAAATATGTTGGTGATGGAGATTTGGAAAGTCACAAACAATAATTCCAGTGTATCAACATCCCAACAATTGGATTTTTATTTTTTTTCTTATGGCTTATCTAATCCACTGATTAATAGATTAATATCAGTTGATAAATAGATGCACTGTAAGCCCTTATTCTACTAGTATGGGCAAATTTGTTTTTTCTTATTGCTTCCATTAGTATGATAAAATATAGTGCTGATGGTAATAAAAAGTGGTTGCATTTTTTTTTCCACATCATTATCCTAAAAATGATTTTTTTCTTAATAGTTTTGAGGTTGATAACTTTTGATCTATTAAAACTGTTTGCACTTTGTTACTATGATCATACCAGATGGAATTAATGCACTTATAGCCACCTGTAGTAGGTCAAGGAATTATTCAGAGTTTTTGCATGTACTGCATGTACTGCATCCTGGTCATCTACCACGATGTCCTTGGGTGTACTGGGACTGTATGGTGACTGGCAGAAAGCACTCATCTCTCAATAAAGGCAAGGTCTCAGACACTTCTGTAGCTAGTCTGATAATACCAGAAAGCTTCATTTTTAAATGTATTAAGATGAGAAATTTGATTTGCCATACTATAACTGGTGTGGTTTCTCATTTTTACTGTATTAATTTCTATAAAACAAGACTTTAAGATGTTAAAAAAAAAATAAAAAATCAGAGTATTATTTTCATTTCGCACACTTGCCAGTTTCAGATTTTTAACATTAAACATCTAACACGGTGGTAATTTTTGTTTCCTGTTAATGAGAATGAATAAAGTTCTTGTCAGTGAGGCTTCTCATGTGGAGTCAGGGTTGGGAGTATATGACTGAAGGCTGAAAATTGTGTTTTAACAGAATAGAATCAGTTAACTAATATGATGCTAAATATTTGTTTGTTTGTTTGTTTGTTTTTTACACTACAGATTATGTGGAGTCAGTCCCATGCAAGCTAGTGGGACTTCATATGCCAAAGATTTCTATTACCATAAACTTTAGGAAAGGATCAGACCAGCATAGCAGTAACCTAGCAGTAAGCAACATCGCAGGAATATACTATATTTATTTTTATTTTGTTTCCTGAGCTTTCCTTTAAACATCACATTTCATAGCTGGCCTTGCTTTGAATATGTGGTTGGTTTACAGACCTCCCGAGATCCCTTCCAACCTGAATGATCTAAGAACTACCCCAATGAGCCCAAAACATTCAAGATTCATTCTTTTCATATATGGTACTTCCCATCAGACAGAAATGTAGTCTCACATTACATTGAGATGTCATTTTACAACAAAATTCACACTGCAAATGGTTAACTAGTAGAATCTGTTTCTTTTTTATACTGACTGCAGATTTTTGTACTCATGGCTTATGAACAAGACCAGCTGGGCAATATATTTCTTACATATAACACTAGTACCTATTCAACTAGTATTCTCAGAATACAATCTACTTACATCATTATATCTTTCAATTAATATTTCTGTTTATAAGAAGTTCACAAATAAAGTATGGCTGTTTTGGTCTCTGTAAATGGCTCTCTGGGAAGATGTAATCCAAAAAGAAAGAAAATACAGATAATCAAACACTGTGCTGGCTTTTACAATTCTTTACTTGCAAGCTGGCTATTTTTGTAAAATTTCTGTCAAGTACTACTTCTGTTAGGTACTACTTCTATTGAAAAACAGTTCCCACTCAAACAAACACCCTTGAGAGAGCCCAGAATTGTTTATTGTAATGCATTTAAATTCTAAATCCAAAACTTTTGTCGGGAAAATTTCCTTTTCTTAAACTTCTTGAAGTCCCACAACTCTAAAAAGTCTAGGAAAATTAAGATCCCTGGCAACCTACCAGTATGATTTCACCTTCTGGGGATTATCCCATCTTATTCTCCCATTCTGCTCCATCAAAATACTAGTTCTGACTTTGTTACTCACAGGGTATTTCAAAATTGTAACTAGCTACTTCGCTTTTGTGATACGTGGATCAGCAGAGACGTTGTTCCTAACTGGAGTTAAAATTTGTTTCTTACAGCAAAGGTCTTCTACTTTTTCATTCCATGCCTCATTTCAATTCTTTTCAGTGACATCTATATACAGCATCACTTAACAGCTCTGCAGAACCCTAATTACCACTGAGACCTTAATCCTTCAAAAGCTAAGTGAGTTACAATTATATTTATGTATTTAGTGAGTAAAACAAATGTTATGAGAATTGTTGAGAAATGGAAGTGTGTATGGTAATGCATATAATTTTAGTTCCTTAAATGATTAAATTGCATACAACATAATTATTTTTTAATGCTGCCTGTCTACAGAACTTTCCTTTCCATAATAACATCTAAAAAGAATAATCCAAAATTAAGTAATATGAAATACCTGTGGCAGACCTTTTCTGTTTGAAGAATCCTTATGAAATTGAAGAATTCCTATGTGAGAGATGTTCTAGGCTTATATCCACTAGAATTACCTTTTGATTATTTCATCAAATGGGCAGTGCAGAAAACAAATGTGCAGAAGTAGGTAGGTTCTCTCCTATGAGGTTCTCTTCACAGCAACTCCTATTGTACCAGAGTTACTCCACTGGGGGGAAAAAAAATCTATACAAAGGGACTTCATCTGAACCTGAAACTGGGAATCTCAAAAGCTTCTAGACCCTCTCAGCCCCAATAAGTCAACTTCAGGGCCCAGCAAGCCTTCACATTTATGCTAGCAATTCTTGCATGTGAATAGCAGCCATCTTTGAAGCCAAATTCAATTTATAGCTTGAGCTAACAGTGACACAGAAACAGTCTTAATTAAAGTGTTGGTTTCATTGCTTTTATTTCTGCTTTCATGATATATAATATTCTATAACAAGTATTTGATGTTTAAAGGCATTTTCTATCACAATTCAAGTCACATTGTGGTTGACAACTGGAGCTAGTAATGCACACATTAAGGAGTAAAATGAATCAGACAGCTTCTGCTATAAAGGATGCCACAGAAACACCTACCACTTTAGCAATATCTGTTTGTTGACATTTTTAAAGCACTTTGAGTGGTTAAGCAGAAAAATTCTTGGAAGCAAGAGTTGCCTTTTATAGGCTATTAAAAAAAAAAAAAAAAGCAGTCTGAAAAAGAAAGAAATACCATAGGAAGAAAAAAACTGAAATAGAATAGGGTCATATAATTAAACAAGAATGTGCTGGATAAGTTTCCCCTAGAGAGTTCCTAACCACTGAAAGCACAGGGTCAATGCTTTCAGTAGGAACCAATAAATCCCGAATTCTGTTCTGTGCTTTCCTGACACAGGTTTGCTGGAGGGCTGCTGATGACTCTGCTTTATCCTTACTGCAGAACAATTTCAGTCTGGCTGCCAAAGGTGCTTGAACTGAATGGTGAAATTGTAGCACGAAATTCCCTTAGAGAGGGGAAAGAAATGAGTCTGACTTGCGCTCTTCTGGGAATTTTGCCACAGCCAACATGCTATTGTATAAAAGAAGACCGTGGATATCCAGTTCATTTTTAATACATTATTTATATATACAACATACATTACTAATATGTTTTATATTTCTACATTTTTTATATATTCAAAGACTGAGTTCAGCTTGGCTCTTGAAAAGAAGGGACAGACCCCTTCCTGAAAGGGTTCACAGCTGTGGATATTAAATGGACAGAAGTGCTTCTTCCTTAACTCTGTGACTTGTCTGTATCACCAAACTCTCTGACATAATCCTGGCTTTACACAATTTGTCTTACCTTCCTTCTGTCTCAGGGTACTGGGTGTTCGAGCTCTTATTCTGAGCTAAATTTCTCCCAGTATACCACGTGCTGTAGTAAACTCTCTAAGGTGGGCTTCCCTCTTTGGACATTAGTTGTTTTTTATTGGATCTAAGGCAACTTGGAAGATGATCAACGGGAATACGAAACAGGAGAGAAATGGGAATTAAATGAATTATGTCTTTGTCCAGTTCCTATTTAATAGTGCCATGGATGCAGTATTGAAGTGGAATATATGGAACAGCCTCATCTGATTCTATAACTGGTATCCATTGAATTACTTGAGACAGAACTGATATAAAATGGAGTCATATGATCTCCTGCTTTGTATGCTCCTTTATTCATGTTCAAAGACTGAAGAAACTGGGAGGTTGCCCTCGGCAAAGAACCAATCGGGGTCTGCAACAGAGTCTTGCAGAGAAGGGAAATCATTCTGTATACGTGACTCTAATTTTATCACATATTCAGCTGGGGAAGGGTGGAGGGGCTAATCTGAATCGTCCTCAAAGAACTGCTTCTTTATAAAATATAGAATAAGGAGAGAAAAACAACAGTCATGTGTTTGGAAAGTTAGGGAACTTAACTTCTGGCCTTCTCTACCGTTTTGGAAGGGAAACTTCCTTGCCCCATCTGAGATCCCTCTGGAAGGAGCTTTGCACTGTCAGCAATACCATTTTGCAGATGCTGAGGCATTGTCATATTTGCTGAGGTAGCATTTATTTATTGCGTGGTGCAGCTTTGCTTGCCAGCCAAATGGAAAATGTTATGGTTAAATGGAAGGACAGCATTGCTCACCTGCTCCTCGGGGAGCCCCAAGGCAAAGCAGAGCTTTTCAGCAGGTCACCACTCTTCATAATTTTACTTCACAGTGAGAAGAGGGCTCTGAACAAAACATTTCTGGGTGCCTAGGTGACTAACTAGCCACCTGCTGTTACTCGCAGGGTGACAAGCTCTGTGGTAGGGTCACGGTGCTGCTTTTTTCCCCAGCAATACAAATTATTTTGAAGGAAGAGCTAATACCTGTGATGCAATGTTGATCTCTGTGGTTCCATAACTGTGTCCAAAAGTAAGCACCTTCACATTACTGGGAAGACTTTTAGCCCCACCTATTGTCAGCACTGGGTGATACTCCCTTGGTAAGCCTGATGGCCTTGTAATTTTAGCCAAACTTTCCCCTGGGTTGAAGTATCCTGTGTTGGGTGACTGCTCAACTTGATTATTTTTTCTTTTAAATTTCATCCAAAATATTTCAGCTATTTTAGTGATTTAGAATACGGAAAAATAGGGTTGTTGTTTCGCTCAAGTGGAAAAAAAAAATTTATTACATCGTGTTACAAAGTTCTAGGTTCTCTCCGCATTGGGACCAAGATTTAAGATTTGGCAGAGCAGTATCTGCTTTGGAGATCTTTCAGATGGCATTACCGTTGAGCTGAAGCTACAAAGATACAGAGACCTATTGTATGTGTGAAAAATGCTATTTTGCTTGTCGTTATATCAGGTTTGAGATATATTAAACTGGGTACCCCAAGTCAGCTGATAATTTTCTGTTTGATCTCTGTGCCACAGGTGTTTGTCTTTACAGGAATAGAATAACTGGGCTAACTGGAATCTTTCATCCATTATGCAGAGACAGACTCTCTTATCTTTTGAGGCTTTTTTGAAAATCTATCTATTCCTGGGAGGAGAGGAGAGGAGAGGAGAGGAGAGGAGAGGAGAGGAGAGGAGAGGAGAGGAGAGGAGAGGAGAGGAGAGGGGAGGGGAGGGGAGGGGAGGGGAGGGGAGGGGAGGGGAGGGGAGGGGAGGGGAGGGGAGGGGAGGGGAGGGGAGGGGAGGAGAGGAGAGGGGAGGAGAGGAGAGGAGAGGAGAGGAGAGGAGAGGAGAGGAGAGGAGAGGAGAGGAGAGGAGAGGAGAGGAGAGGAGAGGAGAGGAGAGGAGAGGAGAGGAGAGGAGAGGAGAGGAGAGGAGAGGAGAGGAGAGGAGAGGAGAGGAGAGGAGAGGAGAGGAGAGGAGAGGAGAGGAGAGGAGAGGAGAGGAGAGGAGAGGAGAGGAGAGGAGAGGAGAGGAGAGGAGAGGAGAGGAGAGGAGAGGAGAGGAGAGGAGAGTGTTCATATTAGCATAATCTCTAACAAAATGCATGGGCACAAGGGGAAAAATTTTAAACTTGGTATTTCCTCAGCTTTTAATAACTGACTAGCAAAGTTAATAATGTTCTTTCAGAGTATTTTTAATGAGCTTTGTGTAGACAAACATAGAGCATCACAGGAACTGTCTAAGCATGTGTAAGGACAGCAGGAATGGCCCACAGACCTCATATTTTAACACTTCCTAGAGCAGTGCAGTGTTCAGCTTTAGGGAATAATAGATTTTCTGTCAAGGATGAATCAAATAAAAGTGTTTACTCCCTAACTCATTTGTTTAATAGTCAAATTTATTTCAGTTGTGGATTAATATGGAAAATGTCTTGAAAGGCTAAAGAGAGGAGCTTCGATAACAACAGCGGCTGCCCAGGTACAGGTGTGCTGCCAGTGAACTGGCTTGTGGCACCTGCAAGGTTTCAAACAGAGAGATGCACTGCTGATCTGAAGTCCTATCCAATGACACCTGAAGGATTGCTTCACCAAAGCAGACCTGCTCTCTAGAGGATGCTGTGGCTTCCTCGTAGCCCCCTTTTCCTCCACAGTCTTCAATACCAAACCTGAAAAAATTCCAACTTGTTTTCCCTATTTTTTGACTTTACACGCTTTCTCCCTTTTCACTCCTTTAAGCCTCTGATTTTTCCTTGCTTGTGACTTCTGCTGTAATTAATTTTTCTTACCTGCAGTGTCCAAATGTGTTAGGCATGTTACCAAGTGCTGATTATATGGAACAAGTGCAGCTTGGAAGAATGAACACATTGCTCTTGCTGTGAGATTTTGGTCACATCTACAAGGTGCAGTGGCGACCAAGTTAGAAATTCCCAAGGCAAGCAATGGAGCAATGTGGCTTCGTGATCTGGAGTAAGATTTACAGTTTAAATGTGTTTATTTTAACAAAAGTTTGCTTAAAAGTAAAATTAAAGAGAAAGCATTTTGATTCAGCCTAACAAAACATGAAGTTTTCTATTTTCAAATTACTTTTCCTGATCAAGTTTTCATTTCATATGAATCAAGTTAATCAAAAACAGAATGAAACATCTAATTTCTGGTGAAATACTATTTCTATCAGTCCAAAAGATGGTTTTCTGAATGTTATTTTGCACACAAGGTAGACTTTTATATTCTGTGTGTGGATTTATTTATGACTTTCATTCTGCTTTAGAACACAACAGTATTTTCTGAATCCAGGGTACAAAATGAAAAACCCTGCATTAGCAGGACAGGAACTGTATTTTTCATTTTGCAGACTGAGTTTAAAACATTTTATGGTCCAAAATGGGAGAAAAACAAGAGGTACCTGGGGACTATCTGAGTGCTCAGAAGGCTGTGAGGGCAAAAAGTCTGTTGCTTTGTCTGGGACTAGGGCAGCAGCTGTGGCATGGTACTAGCAGGGGTTTGTCAGATCTCACACTTAAAGCATGAAATTCACTTTTTTAGTCCAGAAAAAAGCAGAGCCTGGTGCGTTGCTCTACCCCATGCTAAGGACTTCACACACATGCTGTTCAGCAGACGCGGTGCCCTGCTGTACTTCGTGGGCCGTGCCTTGGAGCCTGGTGGGTTTGAGATGCATCTGCAGGGAGCCCTGCATAGAGATGTGGCTGTACGTCCTCTTGCAGCAGCATGCCTCCATGGCAGACGTGCTGAGGCTCTTCTGGAGTGCAAGACTCATATGCAGAAATCCTGTATTATCCTGCCACTTGCTGCCCTACTCTGTCCCCTTCTGTTACTAATTCCCGTGGGCTGAGCTTCTGCCTCACTCTGTGGCCTGACATGCAAGGCCCAGCTGGCTGGTGAGTCCCTGTGATGCACTGACCAGGTGGGTGAGGCACAGCAAGGTGCCAGAGCAGCAAGGAAGCTGAAATGGAGCCTGGAGGCAACAGGGAGCATGAGGGAGATCAGCCACCTCTGCTGTATGGCCTTGTCCATGCCCTGACCTGGGCCTGCTTCTCTACAGATAACGTAGTGTAGCTTCCTAGGAGAGGGGTATAAACCATCCTTCATGATGTCTGCACGGGTATCCTGCTAAGCTATGGGCTCGTGATGCACTCCGCATCACAAGGCTATCCTTGGGTATTAAAACCAGCATGCAGAACTGCCTGTCTGATCCCAGCGTACGTTGTCACTTCAATATCCTTCATAGAATCACAGAACCACAGAATCACTAAGGTGGGAAAAGACCTCCAAGATCATCTGGTCCAACCATCACCCTACCACCAGTGTCACCCACTAAACCATGTCCCTAAGCACCACGTCCAACCTTTCCTTGAACACCCCCTTTAATGCTGACCACCCTCCAGGTGTGCTACAGGAGAGAAGGATGTCATTCCTTCCCTCCTCCTCTTCACATTGCTTATGCTGGGGCACGTGGATCACCTGATGTGCTCTGCCTCACCTGAAAAGCCACTGCCAGCTTTAGGGGTAGAAGCTGGGTCTCCCGATTTCCAGCATGGACAGTGCTGCCCCTGTCAGACACTGCGGGATGGCGTAACAGCTGAGGCTGGCAACTCGAGAAGGAGGGGGAGGTTTCTGGAAGAGTAAAGCTCTTTTTGGTGTGGGGTTTAGGGCTACTGGGCTGATCCTAATATCTTTACTATACATACCAAGATGTATTCTAAAGTATCATTACAAAAACACATAGTTGATCTCTGTGGCATGCCTAGGAGATGGCTTATTATTAATTTTTGTAGCATTGCAGCAATCCAGAGAGAGAAGTGGCACCCAGACTTTCTGACTTCTAAATCTGCTGTAATCTGTCTTCTTCCTTTAGCAGTTCCAGTGCCCCCAGCTGGCGCATTTGGAGTCTGACTTTCTATGAGGTTTAATCAAATCAGAGTTTTTGAGATCTGGGGGAAGTGTGGGAGAAAGAAAATCAAAATCTGGAGATGAGTGTGGACATATTGAGAGACAACAAAGGCTTCAAAGAAGGTAAAACCTATCACAAACAGAGAAGTCACAGCCACCTCTCAATTATGCACCCATGGCTTTAGGGTTATGTTTCTAGAATTTGTGGTTTGGTTTATGTCACTAACACAGAGTGCTTTGGAATTAAGGGAGTAATGAGTTCTGGTCTAGGTTTGCTGATTGATTTGCATTGGGAATCTAATTTCTTCTATTGATTGCACCAGGTACTCAGCCTTTATTTTCAGGCTAGATAATCCAGTTTATTTCATACAGCTGAACTGCAGCAGCATTTATGGGCTGCCTGACAGATAAAAATCCCCTAACATCACTAAAACTTCCCCTCAAAACACAACTGCAGTTAGGCCTGAGAAAGATGCTGTCTACAGGGAGCTGTTGGCCACTAAAAACCGACCTGCTCTGCCACTGGAGTGACTCTGTTAAGCCAGCTGCATTTTGTAATTATTTGCATAGAACATCTTTCACAAAAGCTATTTCAGGATGCTCTGCAGAGTTGAATAGTACAATTACATACAAGGAAGCTCGGCTGTCAGACGGTCTTGCGAACTAGGTGTCAGTGCCACTGGTAAACAGATCGCAGACCTTCTTTGAAACACTTAGCCAAGTTTCAGAGTCCAGAGCTAATCGATACATAAGCAATTTAAAAAACAGAGTAGAGGTTTGGTGTCTGCTTTCAGGCTGGAAAGTAGGATGTTTTCTAAGCCTAGTGTTGCAAAACAAAGACTTGGTTTCATGCCAATAAATTTTAATGGCCTACATTTCAGATCATCACTAATTTCTGTAGGTCTTGTTTTCTAAATTCAGTCTAGTTCCCTCTTCAATCTGTCAATATAATCAAAATAAACCACAGATTTAAAATGATTCTTACATTTCATTACCTCTTCACTTCTGTCACTATCAAGTTCCATTTTATTCCCCTCTCCTGCAGAGGTCTGCTCTGTTCGCAGTTCTGCTCTTATTTGTGCTCTGCTACTCAAGCCTGCTTACTAAGTGGCTTCTTTGTAGTATACTCATAGTTTTGTCCTTTGTGATGTTCCCTGTAATGCTTTTTAGGATAACTGAAATTACTAGGTAAGATGACCTGCTTTGAAAATGCTTTTCTGTGAAGCACCCAAATATCCAACGTGCTGGAAAATGCGTTCCTAATGAAGAAAGTTCTGCAGGTTGTAAACTAGTCTTCAAACCAAGGCTGCAGAAAATTTAGATATATAAGATGGATGGTGGAATTAAGATACTCACTCCTCTGTACAGCAAATTAAATTTCCAGCTGTTACGTCTGAGCCCCAGCATTTCCACGGTGAACTGTTATGAATTTAAAGCCTTAAAGTTACATTTGAGCAATCTTCTATAGCTCCTATGCAATTCCATAAGAGAGGACATTTGCAGTCTGTAGAAGTTGTTTTGGGGTCTGAGTTAGAATGCAGAGGAAACCCCAGTTCTTCTCGTGACTCTGCCATGCCCTGTTCATTTGACCTCCTATTCATTGAATTTCCTATGAGCACGATAGTGCTCTAGAAATGTCTTGTAAAAATAAAGTCTTTAGTGTATATGAATGATGATGTTCTAGAGTGAAAGGAGCTATAAATCATCTAGACTCATAGCTATTGATTAGTTTAGAGATTGAAATGGATGACAGCTGCCTGTTGTAATATTATCTCAGTGTTCACTAGTGTTGAAGGATCTGGATACAGGAGAATTTAAAGGGACCACTTAAGGCACTTAGTACTCAAAATCAGGTAGCAAAAAGCAAATAGGTTCCATTAAAATCTATTCTCTGACATGGCTTTTGCAAATGTATATAACAAGAGATTTGTAATTAAGATGTGACTGTCTTTCCACTATAAGAGGATTATCATGACCAGCACAAGAGCCACTGTCATCTAGCAGCAAATAGTTATACCCCAAGCGTACCATTTACAGAAAAGAAGCAATGTCAAATGCAAAAGAAGCCAATGTGCAGTTATGCAGGTAGTAATTAATAAACTGATAGGTAGATTATTGTTAGGTAGATTAAATTTAGAAAAACAAACAAACTAACAAAACACAATAAATCCCCCACCCAAGATGTGAAAAAGAATGAATTCTTAATCTTTCATATTCTTCGTGTTCCTGGAAGGACATTGAATTATTTCTTCATTTAAAAACCCATCCAGTGAGAGTAGAACTTCACTGGTGAAGGTTTCCAGCAGACCTCTTTAGGTAAAAATGGTTTTGGAAGGGTTTAATGGGGACACCTGGCAGGAGATTATTTGCTTTGTTTGTGCTGCAAATGTTCAGACTGATCCTTTTAGCTGGACTTAGCATCAACTGTATTCAGGAAATACAAAATTCTAATGAAGAGTGTGTTGTTCAGCTTTGGGATTGTATTGCATTTCTGGAAATGTCAGTGGATTTTTAAAGGAGTGTAAGAGATCTGGCTGTTCTTCAAGAAAATTCTACTAAAGCCAGAAAAAAAAACCTGTCCCAAAGCAGAAGCATAAAAGACATTGTAAGAAATCCTGTTAGTTAAGTTATGAACTCTTCATTAACATCAAGTCCAAGAAGAGAATAGAGAAAGTGGAAAGTAGATCAAACCACTAAAGATAGATATAAAAAGACAATCTGAGCAAGTAAGAGCAACATCAGAAAGACAGAGCATAAATGAAAAGGGGTTGTGAGGAAATATCAGTAATGACTAGAAATCCTCAGCAGCTTCAAGCAGTATATTAAAAGCAAAAGGAAGACCAAAGCCCATACTTTTCTGCTAGCTAATGGAAAGGAAAATGGCATTGAGAAGGCGAAAGTGTTTTATGCATTTTAGAGCCTGTCTTCACTGAAAAGGTCAACTGTGAGCTAACACAGCTATGGCCAGCATCAAAGGGGCAAGGTCTCAGATGAGAATATGGAAGAACTAATTAGAGAGCACATGAGGTAAACTAGAGGATTCAGCTTAGCTGAATCTGACAAGCTTTTTGGTAAGATCCATGAAGAAGTGAAGGAAGGTAGCTACGTGGAACAATTAACAGTGTTTGTGCCCTGGTGGAGAACAGATTGTTTATCAGGACCTTTATCAGCATCTTTAGTGAAGGGAGGAAAAAAGGATCCAAGTGATGATACAGTAACTGTTCTACACTCGGTTTAAGCTCAGTCCTAAGGGGAAAAAAATCTAGCAGAAAATGAAATGATTAGAAACTTTGGAAGAATAACTAGGAGATAGGTAGCAGCAGCAGACTTGGATTTCTTCAGAGCAAATCATCAGACCAGTATATTTTTCTTCTGCAGCAGTGTCTCTGGCTTTTGAATAGAGGAAAACAAACAAACAAACAAATATTTAGGTTCTATATAATGATCACCTAAAAAAGTTAACAGTATCTATCTCCTGTGACAGAAACAGACAGACCTAACAGACTTGTTTATAGTTAATTTCTGCAGTTCTCTGAAAAACAGCTGTTTGTCTATTTGATTTCTTTATACTTTCAATGTTGCTCACAGAGCAAAAATGCAGTATCAATTTAAGCTAATAAAGTGGTGGTATGAAAGCTTCCAAAGGATTTTAAGGACTAACTCCACATTTCAAAACAATTGCAGGCAATGAGACTGATGCTAGCTTTATAGGTGCTCAGGGCTGGGTTTCAGAAATACTGACTGTGCCACAAAAATCACATTATCTTACAGTAGAGTTTCTTATTTTAATGTAACTGGGACCAAGCTTGCACTGATCACCAAAATAAACACATTAATAACATATCATAGGCTAAAAGTAAAAGCACAGATGAAAGGGATTTTTTATTGATATCATTGGCCACACAGAAGTATGGACCGTGATATACAAGTGCTTCAAACGATAGGCAACTAAATATGAAGACTTTCATGAACATGAAATTGAAAATACTAAAAGGTATGTGCTAGGTTTTTGTGAGGTAAATGAAGGAGTTAATTGCCTTAAAATAGAACCTAAAAATTGTCTGGACAGAAAAAAAAATAATGTTTCATTCTGAAAAAAACAAAACAAAACAAAACAAAAAACCAACCACCTCCTCAATATCCCACTTGTCTGGATTCAAGATGCACATATTTGCCCTTTAAGGCCATTTCCTTTTTTAAGCCTTATTGCTTGGCGTTGCCATGCCTACCGATCATGAACTGAAATCGCTGTGTAATACTGTTTATTTCCAGCCATAATTGTGCTGAGACTCTAGCAGTCAGTTTTGTGCAGTTAAAGGAGACAGGCTGTGAGGTGGGCTTGACAAAAGCCTGTAACTGTACGGGTGGTAAAAACTGCGGGGATTTTAGGGCTGCATGTTTTTGATTGGCAAGGTTCATTAATATATACAGTGTCATTACAGATGTAGCCAATGTGGAGTAAGTCTCATTATAATTCCCATCAATTCATTGAGTTAAATGTGCTAGTTGTGAACTCAAAGGGCAGAGACAAAGGGCATCCAACCCCCATCCTTGAAATATACTCCCCAAATCCTGAAAAATAAACAAACAAACAAACAAACAAACAAACAAAACTCTCTCGTTTCCTATTTTCCTAAGTTCATCTTTGAGTAGAAGTCATTCATCTGTTTTAGGCTTTGGACAGAGTATCTTCTGCTTCCTCAAATATGGAATATAACCTCCACACACATGGCACCTCCACACCTTGTGCAGTGAATGGTACCAGGGCAGCAAGAAACCTACAGACTGTCACCAACACCCTGGCAGATAAGTAATTTAAATGTTTGAAGGAGACAGGACTTTGCTTTTAATTGCAACTCTTTCACATTACACAGGACTAAGTTATACTACTTTTATGTTAGTTCTAGTAGGTTCTTTGCAGTGATGTAGGTAGGACCAAGTTCAACTCCAAATGGGGATGACGTTGTCAGTGCTCTATGACTTATAAGCACCATCGTGATTTTCTTGCTGGTCTTTGTTTTTGTGATGTTTTGTGATGTTTTTTGTGATTACAGCCCTATGCAAAAGGCCTCAAAGCAGATCACCTTGTGCTCTTCTCCTGAGATAGGCACAGTCAGGATGAAATAAGTCTGCCCTGGGACACCAGTGAGTCAGTGGTGCTCCTTGCAGGCAAGAAATGAGTCAAGACCCAGCCATAACCTCTTAGCACCATGGGAGATGCTGCCCACTGAGTGTGATAGAACATACAGGAACATTACCTATTAAAAAATTCAGACTGATGTAGGTGACGTGCACAAACTCCTGCTCAACTGACTGCATTCTAGAGCCATCTTTTTCTTGTGTATGCATTGACTATATCTTAAGTCTAAGTTTCCTGGGGTACCTGTGTTCTACCCCAGAGTAGCTCTGGTTAAGTAAAGGTGAAATAGTCTCTATTTGAGACCTCCGTCTCTTCAGAGAGCTGTTGTGCACATTGATGAGATAATGTTGGTAAGAAACTTGAAGATCATATGCTGAAAATTAGTTTTCATATTTTCTTATGGTTTTATTGTTATTTCCAATACTAACATTTGCATCTGGTAGAGTTTTTATAGTTGATTGAAGAGATTTTCCTCTATAATATATGCTATGGCAAACAGAGAAGCTAATCCACAGAATTAGCTAAACCCAGCATGTTCTCATTAAAATACCTGTGAATAATCCGTAGAACTGATTAAAACAAACAATCAGATTCACACTGTATGAATTAGATGAACTCTAGATTTCTGAGTCCCAGTGAGCTAAATTTCAATACCACTTACCCACTGTTTTCCTGAAACAAGAGGGACCTATGGTCATCCTGAAATTCAGGTAGGTGCTTAAGATGAGGTACAGGATGGACTCCATGAAAACTGGGAAAACAGCTTCTTGTTGCTCTCTGGTGTTCCCTTAGTTCATGCTTTAACATGGACATAGTAAATGTGGCTTCGAGGCCTTCCTGTTTTTTTTTTTTTTTTTTTTTTTTCTATGTAGTCTAGCTGTCCTACTAATTGGAGATCTAGTTTCAATCCTCAATCACTCCACGTAAGTCCTGAGTTCAGACCGAATGTAGTGTTTCTTACTGGCAATTTTAGGCATCACTCTACACAGCAATTAGGCTTTTTGGGTTGTTCTTCAGGGCAGATGTTTCCCTCTGTGACCTGTGTAGAGCAGCTGTGTATTTAAGCCAAGTGATGTGGATCCCTGCTGTGATGCCAAAGGGATGCACTCTGAGCATGGCAACATCTGATTTATGCACTTAACTTGGCCGTCTGGACTTTGTCTCAGCTACTCAGCTGAATGTAAGTACAACAAGACAGCATCAGCAGGTCAGATGATTATTGCCCAAGCAAGCCTAACGGAGGAATGACTTGATCTCTTTCATTCTCTAGGTGGCTGGTTTTGTGGCAATTTCAGAAGCGATGCTGGTGATACGACTTGACTCTTAGGAGAGCCATCAGTACATAGCAGCTCTGTATGTTATTGCCTTAGCTTGAGGGCTCTTCTGACGTTCAAATATATTTCCCCAAAACAACTGAGCTGTTCTGAAAGTGTTATTAGGATGACCTTTTATGGTTTCTCTTTCAAGTCTTTGTTTCCAGCTACAGGGATAATTTATGATGTTGTTTTATTGTATCCTATCAGTTTCTCATTTGTTGTGGTGAAATGCTGTGTATAATCTTGACTGCCCTTGGAGACAAATCGTGAGAACTGAAAGCACTGCACCTAATTCCGTGACATTATCCTGGCCATGACTCATCTGCTTTAGGTTGGAGTGTGTGATTTGTAAGGTGTCACTGGTGATACTACGTTGGCATTAGGAAGCAGTACCAGGAAGCACTGCTTTAACAGGTTTCCTCCATTGCTTCCATATCCATCTCAGTACATCCACAGTACTGTATGTTTGGTTCCTGTGGTAAGGACAGCCAACTGATGGTATCATAGAATCACAGAATCACAGAACTCTTGAGGTAGGAAGGGACCTCTGGAGGTCATCTGGTCCAATCCACCCCCCACACCCCTCAAACAAGGCCATCTACAGACTTAAGCAGGACTGGACCCAGAGTTGATCCTTGGGGTAACACTGCTTGTTACTGGCCTCAAATTAGATTTTGCACCACTGACCACTACCCTCTGAGTCTGGCTGTTCAGCCAGTTTTCTGTCCACTTCTCTGTCTACCCATCAAGCCCATACTTGAACAGATTCTATATGAGGATCTTATAGGGAATATCTTACTTCTTCTCAAAAAGAGTAGTCAGGCATTGGAATGGGTTGCCCAGAGAGGTGGTGGAGTCACCATCCCTGGGGGTGTTCAAGGAAAGGTTTGGGGGTTTTCTCAATAATGGTGTCTTGTAGGCATTTCCTTGCTAACCTGCAAGTGCTGGAGGTAACCCTGCTTAATCCCTATCTTGTTGATTTTGTGATCCCTCCTTATCATGTCACTCCATGCCCTTTGTCAGCAACCCTGTCTGCCACTTGTTCCCAGGGCTGCTGGTTACCCTCTCCCTCCCCTCTCCTACCTAGTTTCTGAGGTCAGCTCACACTGACGACACTTTTAAGGCAGATAGAGTTCAGACCACTAATAAAACACATCATTCTAGGGACAGTCTTGCAAACAGCATATCTATACAATACTGAACATGTTGTATCACCTGAAGGATGTTATATCACCTGAAAGATGTATACAGATGCAGGTATCTAATATGTACTAATGTAAGCATCTAAAAGTTGGATGTCTAACTGAGATAGTTACTCTAGGTTCCCTTTAGAGTTTCTGGAGAGAAAATTGTACCTATGGAGCTGCTGCATCCCAAGAAAAGTGTGTAAAGCTGAGATCTGTTAAGCAGCTGAACTGATTTAGTGTCTGGGTGACCTTGAAGAGGGCAAATCCCTGTGTAGACTTCACTTTTTCTCTTCCATTTCTCCTGTACCTGTGCTGTCATTTTACTTTGCTGCACTGGCTCTGACCCTCAGCAGGTCAACCCTCTGCACGTTGTTTGAAGTTGTTCACCCCGCAGTAAGTGTTTTCTTCTAGTTTAGTGTTCTGCTAGGTGGAAAAAGTCAGAATGGCTCATGGTAAAGACTCACAAGTGCTGAGGCAGGACAAGGCAAGTACCAAGCATGTAAGGGTAAGTGTGTGAGTACCACTCACTGTTGTAGGCACCTTCTCTTGTCTGTATCAACATTCCTCCCTGTTCCTCTGTGCTGTGATCACAACAGATATTTCCAGATTAGTTTAGTAAAGCACGTATTTCTGCAAATGCAGGCATCCTTGCTCTACAGTTTTCCTAAAAGGTTTCAAATTTTGTTTGAAAACTCTCCTACACCCCTAGTTCTCTGTTTGCATGCCTCTCTCCATTCCTGAATGTTTTTACAAGCCTCCTTTTCTGCTCCTGAAAAGCAACACTGGCATAAGATTAACTGCCTACAAGTCAGAAGGGAAAATGGACAACCCTTCTGAATGACTGATGGCATCCCAACTCACTGGTAAGAGCTCTGCAGAGGTAGATTGAGCAGCTTTCTGCCATCATGTCTGAGTGCCTACCCACTTCTTATGAGCTGCTGTGCATGTAGTCAGAACTGAAAATAATAACCCAGTGCTTTGCTTCAAGTGATGATGAACCAGATGCTGTTTTCATCTACACTCACATAAGTCTAAAAAGAGCACACTTCTATTCTAGCTTATAGACAGTAAAGTTCTTATCCTTCATTGAAAACAACATGTTATGTGTCCAAGGAACCTTTTATAATAACAATGTAGGAAGCAGCTACTCCTACACACTAGGCAACTTAGTTATAGTAAAAGAGGTTTCTGCCTTTCTGGTTACCTCATAGTAATGTAGTTAAGCTCAGTTCAAGTCTGAGGCTAGCTTTCCTGAAAAAATATGTCATAAAAGATAGCTTCTCAGCCTTTTTTTTTTTTTTCACCAGACATTTTGACATTACAGTTTTAAACCTAATTACCTGATGACTAGAATCAAAGGGAAATCAGTAAAGTCACTTTCCAAAGGCAGCTTTTAATAATACTCTTTTCTGTGTTCTTCTCTGATTAAAAATATTAACACACTTAGATATCTAAAGAGAAAGAGGTGGGGATGGGTGAGGAGTGGAAAGGTATTTTAATGAATAAACTTTTTGTTCATGTAGGTTGAAGATAATTATGGACAATAACTTCTTTTATTTTACAGAAATGATCCCAGACTAACTGCAGATAATGCATTGCTAATGCCAATATAGGCAATATCTTCCTTCTCTGGAATAAAAGCAACCTTTTACACCCAGGGTGATATGACATGCTCCTTCCATGTAGAAGCTATAAAAAAGAATCACAGTATCACAGAATAATTCTGTTCAGATGGGACCTTTGTTCAACCCATGGCTCAAAGAAGCAACAAAGACCTTGTCCAGCAGAACTGTGAAAATTTCCAAACTTGAAGATTTCAGAGTGCCTCTGGGCAACCAGTTTTGAACTAAACACAAGGATTCTCTTATATAATTGTAATTTCCATTGCTGCAACCTGTGCCTGTTCTTTTGCTGCTTGCTTCTGGGAAGAGTCAGGTTCAATGTTCTATATGCCTTTCCATTAGATATCAAAATTGGAAGTTACTTTCAGAGGACAGCTAGTTTGTGTCCCTGTTCTGACTGAGAACCAAGAAACTTCACATACTCCCCTACAAAAATGTACTGAGATGGTCTTTAAAACTCCAGTAACAGGGTTGTCACATCTTGGATAGTTTATTGATACTTGCTTTTCCTTGTGATTAGGAACAAATTCCCTAATATCTAAGTTATATCTTGTCCTAGAAAATTAATTATTATTATTTTCTTCCACTCCCTGGAAATGAAGATTCAAGTATCATCACCCTTTCAACTATGTTCTCAACATTGGAATGTCTATCATGTTCTCTCATACTTTTTTTATTCCAAAAATAAACTGAATTACCTCTGAATTGATGGATAGACCACATTTTCTAAAGTCTCTCAGCATTCCTGTTATTCTTCTTAGTGTGACTGCATCTCTCTTAAAGTTTAGTGCCTCAAGCTATGAGGAGACAAAAAGATTAATTGCTTCATAAGTTCTGCAGATGACACGCCGGTTCATTTGGGATGGTGATTTGCTTTGTTTGTAACAACATTGGATTGTAGTCCTGTCATACACTCTGTGGTCCACAACAGACTTTTATGCCTTTCCTCCAATGTACTGTTTCACTCATCTGTCTCATTTTTTGTATTTATGCAGTTGTTTTTTTCTTTTCCTGAGTTGTTTTTTGCTGTCTACTGATTTTTGTTTTTGTTGTTGTTGTTGTTGTTTTCAAACCCTTTTTTTCCAGTCTCAGGTAATTGTCTTGAATTCTAATCTTGTCCTCAGCAGTGTTTACAGTCTGCGTTGTGCACTGATGTCTACACAGTTTGTAAGAGTTTCTGTTCCATCAACTTACTCATTAATCAAAATGTGCATTGACACTCAGGAACTCAGGCAAGTGCCCTGTTATTTAGATTTCACTTGAAATGTTGTGCTAGTTTGGTGTGATCTACTCATATTTGTTATGGAATAATATGCTGCAAAGCCACTTTTGGACAAATTGATCTAGACCACTTTTCTCCTGCTTCCTTTAACAATGTTAAAGAACATGGGCACCTAAAGAACATGGGCACCTAAAGAACATGGGCACCAGTTCAGGGGGAACTGAGACACTAAGGTCCAATACTTCAGTCTAAACAACACCCTCTCTGCTAATGCCTGAGCCCTGACTCTGAGGCTACGAAGTTGCTTAGCACCTAGATCTGTTCATCTTCAAATGCTTAAGCTATGTAGCTGAGAGCTAGCTCATTCCTAAATCCATTCAGGATCTTGAAACTAGACATAGGGATTCCTGCTTTCTGAGAGGCTTAATTGAGGCAGGAGCACCCCAAGTATGTGTTAACAAATCTCACCCAAAGACGCTTTTCTTTTGGTCAGCATAGCTATATTCTTCCCCTGTATAGCAACAGCTTTGTGACAAGCATTCTTCTTTATGCCTCCCTGTGTCTTCACCATGGATTTTGCCAATAAAGCAGTGTCAACTCTGTGGGCGATTTTCTTACACCTCTAGACAATACAGGTATGCCAGAAAAATCCTGTGGTGGAGACCTGGCTTCAATTTCTTCAGCTCCAAACAATGTGTTTGCATTTAAAAGCCTCCTCCCTTCCCCATGGCACTAAATTTACACTTGTCATTTGAGTGGTGACTCATACCCTTCTGACTCAGCCACATCTAATCAGTAGCCTATTGAAAAAAATTATTTTTCTCTGACTTTGAAGAGCCATGTGTCAGTTTGCACACTAACCACTAATTCATACGCTAACAGCCCATATGAAGAACAATCTAGATGAGACAGCCACCACATCTAGGGTCCACGTAAACCAATGCCCTTACTGCATATTTGCTCTGAACTTGTCCAGTTTAAATGGTTTTGCAGCCCTGAAAAGTTACTTTTTTCCTCCAATGGTAACAAGGAAGAATGATGCTGACATTTTTCTTGCTGAGCTTCTTCAATGCCAGGACAACATTTTACATTAGCATTTTACACTAACATTTTCAAGAAGTGTTTGGATAATGCTCTCAAAAATATGTTTTGATTTTTGGGTGGTCCTGTGTAGAGACAGGAGTTGGACTCAATGATCCTTGTGTGCTCCTTTTAGTTTAAGATATTCTATGATCCCATGAATCATGTAGTTCAGGTCAGAACTAGGTTTTTGAAATGAGAGACCCTATTGCTCTCTACAGCTACCTGAAAGGAAGGTGTGGGGAGCTGGGGGTCGGCCGCTTCTCACAGGTAACTAGTGATAGGACTAGAGGGAATGGCCTCAAGTTGCTCCAGGGGAGGTTTAGGTTGGAAATTAGGAGACGTTTCTTCTCAGAAAGAGCAGTCAGGCACTGGGACGGGTTGCCCAGGGAGGTGGTGGAGTCACCGTCCCTGGGGGTGTTCAAGGAAAGGTTGGACGTGGTGCTTAGGGACATGGTTTAGTGGGTGACATTGGTGGTCGGGTGATGGTTGGACCAGATGATCTTGGAGGTCTTTTCCAACCTTAGTGATTCTGTGATTCTGTGATTTCAAATCACAGAATTTCCCCCCACGCAGGAACACTTGTAAGAGAAGTAAAATTTGAAACTTGATCATCTGATTCTCCCCAAAGAGCTTAATACACAAAACACTCTCTTGTGCTGCAAAAGGAGAACTGCTCAATACCAAATAATAATCAAAAAGAGGTTGTGCATCCTTACTCTTAAGTAGTACAATTTTAAATACACATCACAGCTCTAAAACAAAAACAACAAAAATCTTTTAAACTAGCTAAAAGGAAATTGCTTCATTAGAATATCTATTTCAGAACATGTCCATTAAAAAGGCAGAAGGAGATTGTGACAGTTTTTATGCCAACAAGGAAATATATCGCAATCACTGGAATTCATTTAAATTTCATCCTTCATTATAAAAAGTGGCCAACCATGACTGCCTTTTGCCGTATTCATAATTTACAATGCTTACAGATTACTGTAATGCAAGTGTGTGGAATTTATGAAATATGACAAGAGAAATGGGATTCATTGTCGTGGTAAAAAGGAAGCCATTCAATGTAGGTATGCCAATCAGATTATACAACACTGAAAGAGCAATTTATTTCCTGCTTAAGCAGGGTGGCAGCATAAGTCTCTAGAAATTCAGTAGGCACTTGACATGACAACATCAGGATTTCCTGCTCACAGAAAGTGTAATAAACCAAAGAAAGACAGTGATAATGTCAATCACAAACAATGACCTTGATATAATTTCAATATGTCATCTGCAGCACACTGTAAAATGCAGCAGGCTTAAAATAATTGAATAGTTCTCAAAAAAATTAAACTAGTAAATTAAATGATTGTTAGAAGAAAACGAAATTTTATTTAATGCTACTTTTTCATGACAAAAGGTACTTGCCTTAAAACTCTGAGATTATTTGGATTCTTTTCAGTTAATGGTTTGCTCCAAAGAGAAGCACAAACAAAAGTGATATCTGAAAGTGAAGACCATACAAAGCAAATTTCTATAATGATGTTATTCACTGAATGTGGATTCAGAGGGGTGAATCCCAGAATTTTAAAATCCATTTGAAAGTTCATGATTATTTTTCAAGTAAAGAGTCTTTTCATGAGTATTTCTTATTAAATATTAAACTATTAAATATTAAACAATTAAATATTACATTTAATATTATTTTATTATTTAAAATAGCACAAGAAAAATAATAACAATAAGGAAGTTTAGAATTCAGAAGAGATTCATTAGTGACACAGAGCAATGTGTCAGTTTCAGCTGGATTTTTTGAATGCCACTTACTTGTTTTGAGATTTACATTTCCAGATCTTGATGCAGTCAAGTTTTGTTTTGAGCTTTGAAGTCACAGAGTTTTTTCCAATAGTTCAGCCTGTACTTCTTTTACTTTTGAAGACTGAAACCTTTTTCTGCCTATCATACTCCCAGGACCAGCTTGGTAAATGGAAATTTTTGGTTGTATCCTTTTGAAAATGTATGTGTCTTGCTATGAAAAATAGTTCTAGTTTCAGTAACACCATTATTACTATTTCTTCAATTTCATTGCTTTTGAAATGTTTGTGTCCTTTTGTTGTTGTTGTTGTATGTTTGGTTTGTTTTGACAATGTGCAACACTCACAGACTACTGCTGAATCATAGAATCGCAGAGTATCCTTAGTTGGAAGGGACCCACAAGGATCATCGAATCCAACTCCTGGTTCCACAAAGGAGCTCCCAAAAATCAGACCACGTCTGAAAGCACTGTTCAAATGCTTCTTGAACTCCAGCAGGCTTGGTGTCGTGTCCACTGCCCTGGGGAGCCTGTCCCAGTGCCCCTGGGTGAAGAACCTTTTCCTAACATGCAGCCTGACCCTCCCCTGTCCCAGCTCCATGCCGTTCCCTCGGGTCCTGTCGCTGTCCCCAGGGAGCAGAGCTCAGCGCCTGCCCCTCCGCTCCCCTCGTGAGGGAGCTGCAGGCCGCCATGAGGCCTCCCCTCGGCCTGCTCTGCTCTGGGCTGAACAAACCAAGGGGCCTCAGCTGCTCCTCACACATCTTGCACTCTAGGCCCTTCATCATCTTTGTAGGCCTATGAGGGTTGTAAGTTGAGTTATGAAGAACTGCCAAGATACTGATTCTTTCCACCTCTATGGTTAGAAACTTGCCAGAAGCAAATAAGGAGTGATAGACTGATGAAATCCATTAGGCACTAAGGGTAGAATTTCTGTCTTTGGAGGTCTTCAAAATTCATTGATTTAGATGACCTCTGGAGGCCTGCTCCAATTTCAGTTATTGTAAGATTCTAAGACTTTTTTTTTAAGAAGAAAAATATTGAAAAAATATTTTTTTCTTCCTTCAGCTGGACCAAGTGCTGGAGAGTCTGCAAACCTAATTAGGAATCAAATAAGCCTTTTCCATCAGCTTCTTGCCTATCAGTATATCCTTTTGGCACACAGCTCTCTTGCTCATTTCACTGGAAGCCTCAATTCTTAATTTGACCTATAATGAGGGCCAAATAAACCTATATCCCTACTTTACAAAGGTGTGAGGATGACCAGAGACTGCAGATCATGAGGCTACATGACAGTGATGTTAGCACGATAGCTGTAGTAATTCTACAACATTCCCTGAGTTACTACAATAAAAACATGCTTTCAGACTTTTTCTGACTAAGGTATTGTTGCAGGCACAGTGTGAACTGCATCTCACATGTCATGGGACATCTTCTCAGTGATGGGCTTCTCTTCCTTCACTGTCTGAAGGCAGAATTCCACAATTTGACTTTTGAAAAAAGACAAACGTGTTATCTTTGGTTCCAGTCATCTTAAGTGATTCAAGATAGTTTCGTCAAATTATTCTCATTTACTCAGTCAAAGTTATCTAGAAGTGTGACATATGGTAGTGTAAGGTCTATGTGCTTGAGTTTCATGCTGAAAACTTCTTAATCTTGAAATGGGGACTGATGCAGCTTCTTAGGCCATTCTTTACAGCTAATGTCTCAGTCACTCTGCTCTTCCCAAACAGGCCTGCAGGCTAATTCTCCTATCTGCCTTCCAGGAAAAATGCATCAACTCTTTAATATCCTTCTTGTATTGGGTCTTGACAAGCCATATTACTTTCCCTAGTACTTGGGAAGAAAAAAAGAATAAGCTTTCTAATGAATATTCAGCCCATGGTTCTCTTTTTCTCTTGGAACTGTTTACCTTATGATTATAATTTTTCTTCTTTTTGTTTTCTTTAGAGCTTCTTTGCTTTGACATTCATGTGACAGAATGATATCAAGTGATGAACTAAATTCAGTTATACATATTATTCATAGAAATGATATAGATATAAGACTTTAGTTTGCAATTGTTTTTTGTGTGATGAGAGGGCACACTGTGGTTAAAACCTAATGCACTGATAAACAAATTGCAACTGTCATACTCTGATGCCATTCAGATATTGGCAGCATCTTCCAAAAGTGAGAGTAAAGCTATTTTCAACAAGATATTGAAGGAGGATAATTTTAATGGATCACTGCAAATCAGATAGAAAAGATGGAAACTGATTTGGTTGATTCAAATATAGAGGGTACAATAACAGAGTGTACATTGCAGGCACTTCAGTCAGATAATCAACCGTTACGTCAAAGTGCAGAAGATACTAAAAACTCACATCAAGCCCAGAAATTCTGAAGGTAGACAGTAAAACTGAGAAAATGGTAATGTTGCACAAGGGACAATGAGACAGGTTCACATACACAAAGACTTATTAGTGAGGAGGATTTATAGCTGATGACATCTATCCACTCTAACAGTGGAAGTTACTCTTGGGGAAAAATAAAAACATAAGGGGGAGAGAGAGAGAAGGAGAGAGAAATAGAGAAGGGAAGAGGGAAAGTTCTCCCAGTGGCCCTCCACCAAGTAGATCCCAGGTGGGTGTCCTCCTCTGAGGAAGTCTGGGTGTGGGATCTGTCTAGTGCAGCATGTGATGAGGATGAAGATGATGAGAATAATGATGATTTTTTTTTTTTTACCCTAGTAGTATCTATTTTTCATTGTGAGACACTCATACTTCTTATTGTCTTCCTTTATGGTGCTATTAACACTCATCAGTTTGGGTGCAAATTCTGAAATTAAACTTCTCTGCACATATATTTTTGGATAGCTTTTACTGAATATTGAAATTATGGCTCCATGTTTTTTATTTTTGTTTTTGTTTATTTAATATGTTTCATTTTCTCCAATATGATGTGAGGTATACAAATCAAGAAATACACAGTGAAGAAAAAGAAGGGTTATTCTCACACCAGTGTGAGATGCTCCCCATGAGAACTTGCCCTGACAACATTATTGGGGTTTCTGCATGCAGGGCCACAAGAATAGTACAAGAATAATAGCAGAAAAATACCACTACCAAAACTCTTCAGAGATAGCGTCACAGTAACTTGGGTGAAAATGTCAGAGCTGGGAACAGCAGGAGGTACAAAGGTACCTAAGGCACCTTGCAAAAATAAATACTATTGTTTTTTCATGTAGTTTTTGCATGCTTGTTTGGAAAATATCAGCTAACTCAATAAACATTCCTTCTCAATTTTACCCAGACTTTAAAAAGGGGCAGATATCATTAGCAGCTCTCCCAAACAACCATTTCAGACCCATGTGAAAGCACAACCTCATCTTTTCTATTGAGCTTCTAAAAAACTACAAACATATTACTATTGTGGCATTTTTTGCCGAGTTTTAATAGTTATTTCTTAGTGGCCATGTGTCTTTGCTGAGTTTTTTTTTTTAACTCAGAATAGTCTTAAAGCAGGGAACATCTTTTTACTGTACTTTTGGAGAGTACAAGCTTACCTGGGTAGCAGGCATGACCACAGTGCAATTACCAAATAACGGAATAAAATGTTTGACTTCTCACAACATGTATGAAAGTCAATGTAAGCAGTCCAAGTTTACGTGGTTGACTATGTCCCCTGCATAAGCACCTCAGTCTTTTCAGTCATTATACATGCTGTTTGTTATCATGGGTCATGAATGAGCACTGGTGAGACTGGTGGGTCTGTGCTGCAGAGTGTAAGAGCAGGGTGCTTCACCAAAGCACAAGAAGCATGACTGCATACTTTCTGAGCCTCCACTTGTTCAAGTTAAATAATTTCTGATGTGAACTATGGTCAGTAGACACATTAGTTTTGTCAGAGACAAACTGCTACAAATTGGTGTGAAAACTGTAATTTTAAGAAAAAAAAAAAAAGAAAAAAAAAGTTGTCCCTAAGATTCCTCTTGAAAAGGATGAGACTTCTGTATAACGTGTCATTCTATGCCAGAGCTAAAATGTTGAATACGACGACTTATTTCACAGAAAGGTGACCTTTCATGCCAAGATTTTTAAAGAGTTTGACATTTGGAAAAGAATGAGTTTCAAGCTGAAAGTGGTGAAAGTGGCCACAAATGAGTATTTGTTAAAAGGTTTTACCTTAATGGACTGTAATGAATGTAAAGATATGCAAAACTATTAGGCAAACGAATCCAGAAGAGACAAATTAGAATAAATTAAAATATTGCTCAACAATATAATTAACCTTTCAAAATTGCAAAAGAATTATCAGTTAGTTTGATTAAATGGAACTCTAGCCCTGAAAAACAGCCAGGTCCAAATTCTACACTCAATTACAATCTTGTAAATTTCATAAATTTGGAGGAATTCCTCTGACTTAGCAGAGTCCACATGGAAACTGGTGTAGATGTCTCACTCATTCTGTTTCTTCACTGAATTCCTTCTAGTGTCGTCTCTATAACCTCAGAAACAGCCCACACCTTCCTGTTTATGCTTTTTCACAAAACCCAGACATTTAAAAGCCTAATCATTTTCTGAGTTGGTTGTTGCTACCGGTAACAAAATTGCATGTTTGCTATGCATAAAAGCAGAAAGCCCAAACCTAGCCTTCTTTCATAACTAGTTCTTTAGACAGAAAAAAAAGTCTTGCACCATGTAATCAGAGCTGAATATTATATAAAGACTAACTACTTCCATAAAGTAAGGAAGATGAGATGAATGGGACATTCTAGAGAATTTTATCTCAAAAGATCCTATAGCACTTTATATATTAAGAGTGGGTTTTTCAAAGCATCTTGAGAGGGTTCCTTTGACAAGCCTGGTGGGGTGAATTCACATGTACACATCTGTGTATGGGGCGTGGAGGCAGGGAGGAAGACGTGTATTGTCTTTAAACCAGTGCATTAAAATAATTAGTTGATAAATCACATTAGGATCATAAAATGCTGTAGCTTGGGTTTTCTATGGAGTTGTTCCGTGGTCTCCCTCCACACCTGCACTGGGTGCAGGCTGCTCCATCCCCTCCAAATCCCCCTAGGCTACAGACATATTGCTCCTTTTCATTCCTCTTTAATATTTTTTTCCACGTTGTTTGCTGGCTCTTGCAATCTGTGAGGGAAATATCACTTTGCTGTAGTCAGTCTAAGCTTCTTCCTCTTCTTTCCATCCTGGGCACCAGCAATTGGAGCCTTGCAGCCCTGAAGGGGGCCTGTTCTCTCTTTCTGAGCTTTGTACCACGGTGCCCCAAGCAACAAACCTAAGGTAAGGTGTAATCAGTGCTTGCAGCCCCAGCATGGAGTGTGCTCCTTGCGGGAGGTACTGGCAGAATTCACCTATCAATCCATTTGCTAGGGCTTTTTATTCCTGACAACTCCAATGTGTTGTGAATGTAGAAGGTATCTGGTGAAAACAGGAAGACAACTGATGCCAGGTGACTCCTATAAAAGCATTTAGAGGTTCTGCTCCCAAACTAGAAATTATCTGTAAAGGAGTGGCAAGATTTTTTCATTCACAGAATCACAGGATTGGTGGGGTTGGAAGGAACCTCTCAAGATATCTAATTCAAACTCAGGCATGGTCAACTAGAGCCGTTTGCTCAGGACCATGTCCAGTTGGGTTCTGAATATCTTTTTTGAATGGAAACTCCACAACATCACTCACAGTAAAGTGCTTGCTTCAGTAAGTCTGTGACTCTCTTGTACTGGGTAGTCCAGGACTGGACCTGGCTCTCCAGATGTGTCTCACCAGTGCTGAGTAGTGAAGGATCACCTCCTTCTGCTTGCTGGCAACACACCTCCTAATGCATCCCAGGATGCTGTTGGCCTTCTTTGCTGCAAGAGCATGTTGCTGGTTCATGGCCAACTTGTCCACCAGGACCCCTTCTCTGCAGAACTTCTTTTCAGCCAGCCCGCCCTCAGCCTGTTCTGGTGCCAGGGTTTATTGCTCCCCAGATGCAGGACTTTTCATTTCATGCATGAAATGAAGCTTTCTCATCAGAAATAGCCAGACTATGTTAGGTGAAACATAAATTGGGGAAAAAAAAAAAAAAAAAGGCCTCCATGAGCAGAAGGACAGCATGGCAGCATGGGAAGCTTCCACTCAAACCTCAAACTGCTAAAAGTCTGCAAAGTTGTAAACAGCTGAAAATACAACAGGAAACATTATGTGACCTTTATCACCATTAGTGCTATCAGATACATTTGTCATCTCCTGACTGTTGTCACCAGCAGAGACATTCAAACCAGCACTTGGCACACCACCACACTGTGTTCCACCAGGCTGTATAAAAAAGGAATGACACAGTCAAAATGTGCAGCATCTTGGAACAGATAGTCTTTTTCTTCAGACTTTTCTTATCTTTGATGGTTTTGCCTCTTCTCTCACTATCTATTTTTTGCCATAGAAGGCAACAAGACATCTGAAAAATTAATGTAATATTATGACATACTATGTACAGAGAGACCTACAGTACTAAAAGGACACATTCATTCATGATCACCAGTTCTGCCTTGCTAATTTGAAGTCTTCAATCAATGATGTAATTTATCCTTCCCTGCAGAAGCTGCTCTAACATGGAATTTCTGAACTTCAGTATTCAGAAAGAGAGGCAGTGAGGGTTTTTTTAATGAAAGGTCTTCATCCAGCAGTTGAGTTTTGAACAAAACACTCCAAAAGGCTGAAGAGGATGGGCCAGGAGCTTAGCAGTGCTGAACCTGCTTTGAGCTGTAGTTTCAAATGGAGTGATGGCACTACAGCTGATCCAGTCACTGTGTTCAATATTACTGCCTTGTGTTGGAGAAGGCCAGGAGACTACCATCAGAAGCACAGTCATAGAATCGTAGAATCATAGAATATCCCAAGTTGGAAGGGACCCATAAGGATCATTGAGTCCAACTCCTGAGTCCAAATCCTGAGTCCAACTCCAGTCAATGACATGGTAGTGGATAGGGCAGAAGATTTTCATCCAAGTGCTTTCAGTTTGTTATACTTTAAAGAGAAATCTCATATTTTGCTGTTAGACACACAATACTTGCAAACAAACAAACAAACAAAAAAAAACAAAACCAGATTGAACTTCAAGTCACTCTTCATTGTCTCCCATCATCTCCCAAATAGCCTCTTAAAATCTGCCGGTTAACATAAAGGGGAGAAAATAATTTGTTATTTTCCACACGTATGGTGGCTGGGGCAGGTGTTTTGCAAAGGAGTCACAGATGAAGCACTGCAAATTGTGAGGAAATCATTACTGTTATGTGGCCCTGATTAATTGTGCTTGTGTGCATGTGTGTATGTATGCTGCTATAGACCATCAGCTGGTCTATAAGTGTTGTGTTTGCCTCTTCGTTTGCAATTGTGGTATGTAGCCCAAGCTCATTCTCAGACAGAGCCGACGGGGAGCCAGGACTGAAGGCAACCAGAATAATACCGGTCAACTCATGCTGAACCTCAAAGGTAGGGAGGTGATTATAGTGCCAGTGACTGGCAGGAGTGTGGCTGATTTTTAAGCTAAAGCAGCTAAGAACAACTAAACCACCCTTCAGCATCATCTAGAGGACTTAACAGTCCTCTAGACTGAGCAAAATCAGCTGAGCAAAATAAAGATTATAAATGTGAGATAATTATCTTCCAGGACTTTCTGAAACTATAAAAAGGGTCAGATTGTAGTCTTGTAACAGTGATTTGAATCATGATTGCATGAAGAGCTGCTTGAACTGATCTGCTGGCATTTGACCTAATAAAATAGTGAAATTAATGCTTTTTCTTATGTTCTTCAGGAAAATGAATTTCAAAGAATAATAAAAATATACTGTTATTCCCTCTTATTAACAATGTGAATCCTGTGTCAAAATGAGAGATATCAGAAGAGTATGCAGGAAAAGCTCAACTGGTCTCTTAAAAAAGGAAAATTTTAAACACAAAAACAGGTTCAAAATTTCACTGGGCAAGAACCTGACAAACATAATGTCTCTTTGAAGTTGTTCTTGCTTTGAGCAGGGGTTGAACAAGATGATTTTCAGAGGTCCTCTTGGACCTTAATTATTCTAGGATTCTGTTCTGTGACATTTCAGTATCTTGACTAGAATACAATTATGTACAGTAAGAAGTGAACTTGGAGCACTTGTTTTATCCTCTTCCTTTTTTGCCAAAGTATTCATTAATAGAGAGTTCTTTCTCAGCCCACCTCTCTGAAACCTGTGTCTCCTGCTTGGGAATCCTCAATCTATGGCTGCATTAGCAGAGCTACAGGTCTAGCACCATGGTGCACAATTCTGTAGCCAGACATGCGTTAAATATATGCAGGTGTTGGCAGTATTCTATGTTATGAATCTCTTTTTTTTCTGGTTCCTTTCTAATTTCCACAGTAAATGAGAGTAAGGGAGATGGGAAGGAGAGCAGAGCAGAGGACAGACCCCCCATATTCCCCAGGGACAGTGAGCTCTGAGATCAGCTCAGAAGATCATGGCACCCAACCAACACTGAGAAACATAATGCCAGTGAATTCATTAAAAGTTCATGAAAATAAACCTCCCTAGACCCCCGCTTCCAGGGTCCTTTCTTCTCCTTTAAGGAAGAGAGGCACCAAAAATTTGCACTGAGATGTTAAGCCTGACCAGAAATGAAGTGATATTCTAATATTCCTTTCCCTTTCTACTTTCATGGTAACTTCAGTCCCAGAAATCTTCTTGATGCACTTATACAAATGGAAGAAATTGGTTTGTTTAGTTCTGCACTTGACTGCTGCCTTCGCACCTCCTCTTTACCTCTCAAAAGTTAAGTTACCTTTCCCAGGAGTATAGCAGACTCCTCAAAACTAAAATACTAATTCTAATATGTCCTCTGGAAGTGAACTGATGTCTTCTGAAAGATTATAAGAGGTTTTGTAGAATACTTTGTTTAGATAAAAATATCTGCTTAGGCTTACTATCACATAAAAGAAAGAAAGAAAGAAAGAAAGAAAGAAAGAAAGAAAGAAAGAAAGAAAGAAAGAAAGAAAGAAAGAAAGAAAGAAAGAAAGAAAGAAAGAAAGAAAGAAAGAAAGAAAGAAAGAAAGAAAGAAAGAAAGAAAGAAAAAGAAAGAAAAAGAAAGAAAGAAAGAAAGGAAGGAAGGAAGAAAGAAAGAAGAAAGAAAGAAAGAAAGAAAGAAAGAAAGAAAGAAAGAAAGAAAGAAAGAAAGAAAGAAAGAAAGAAAGAACAGTCAAGTTTTGTATGATCTGTTAAATTTCAAGTGCTATCAAGTTCTTTGAGTCTTTAGTGAATTAAATTCTTCCATTATGGCAATATTCTCGATCCAGTAAATCCAAGCAAATATCATGAGTTTTTCTAGATTTGCACGTTTAATAGGCCTTAAAGTACTGCCAACATTATAATCCAACCAAACCAGGGCAATCAAAAGTCCAGTCCAGGCACCATTTGGGTTGTAAAACAAAATCATGGCACATAGCACAGGCCATTTATGGAGAAGGTTGGCTTTATATCCTGCTGCTACAAACATATTCAGTTGTATCATGTTCCTCTCCATGCCATGTTTCTTGCCATGTTGAACCAGGGAAGGGATGGGGCCAAAGCTTATTTCTCTTTTGTAGGGTGATGTCCATTTATGTCCATTTATGACCATATAGAATAGGGGGCTGGTCACACAGTGGTATTCTGATTACTAAGAATGGAGAAGGGAGGAGCAGTACGTATTCATATCACATCTATACAGGACAAGAAACTCACTGAGAGATTTAGTATTCAAATTCAATGGTCAGGCAAAAAAAAAACAAAAAAAACTCTTTTAAGTCTTTTTTTTTTTTTTCCTTGACATAGGTATATAGTCTCATCTAATAGTGACTTTAATAAAGGAGGAATGTTGGGGGTTGGACACTTGACAAAAACAGGACTGCAGGGCTGGAATCCTTCTATTGGAAAGATGAAATCATTTCCATGGTAACAGCGAATAAATTGTTCAGTGAAAAAGAAAGAGAGAAAAGAGAGTGACTCAAACCAGAACTGCTCAATCCATCTCCTAAGTGAAAAAACATTTTAAGCAGAAGACAGAAATATAACGTGTAAAATGTTACAGGAAGGTTAATTACTGCATGTTAAAAGTCTGTCTAAAGTCTATGTCATACCTCAAAAGATAACAGCTCATCATGAGCTGGCAAAATTGTCCTAACAACCTCCTTCCACAACACATACTACTTCCCTGTGGCTGTAACAGCTTTTTTTTTCTTTTTTTTTTTTTTTTTTTGGTGTACAGGGGTAGATTTGGACTTCTTGATCTCATGTTTGTAGGGAATGATGTTCCCCAATCTTCCATTTCTGTAATTAGTACATTGTTTTTATGTTTGGTAGGACGCTACATTTCTACCTCTCAGGACAGCAATATCACTAGATATGTGATAAATAAGCAATTTATTTATCTAGTCATGACTAAAGGAAATATCACTTTAATTTGAGCTGGATTTTTTATTTAATTTGATTCCAATGATATTTGAAACTTTCACTCCAATTATTATATTTCACTTCTATAAGCAAGCTTCATTATAGAGATATTTTTGTCAAAGTAACTTTGCCCATGGACATTTATGTTATTCTTCCTTTATAGTCATAAGTGTGACCTTTTTAGTCAGATAGATAAGATGTTACATTAACTGAAACATTATGTTGTGGTTTTCTTTTTCTTTTTCTTTTTCTTTTCTTTTTCTTTTTCTTTTTCTTTTTCTTTTTCTTTTTCTTTTCTTTTTCTTTTTCTTTTTCTTTTTCTTTTTCTTTTTCTTTTTCTTTTTCTTTTTCTTTTTCTTTTTCTTTTTCTTTTTCTTTTTCTTTTTCTTTTTCTTTTTCTTTTTCTTTTTCTTTTTCTTTTTCTTTCTTTTTCTTTTTCTTTTTCTTTTTCTTTTTCTTTTTCTTTTTCTTTTTCTTTTTCTTTTTCTTTTTCTTTTTCTTTTTCTTTTTCTTTTTCTTTTTCTTTTTCTTTTCTTTTTCTTTTTCTTTTTCTTTTTCTTTTTCTTTTTCTTTTTCTTTTTCTTTTTCTTTTTCTTTTTCTTTTTCTTTTTCTTTTTCTTTTTCTTTTTCTTTTTCTTTTTCTTTTTCAAGTGAATCTTTTCACTTATTAGCAGAGTTTTATCCACAAGACAGTTTAGAAAAACGGGCATGGAAATGTACTTAGCTTCTTCCTATGATTTTCAGTAACTGCTGTTTGTTCCACTTTGAGAAGTTACATTGCAAGGCCACATACCCCGGGAGAAAAAGCTCTCCTTGTAGCATTAACTCCTTAAATCTGTAGAGCAATTATTTGTACTAGGTTTTCATTTTAGGTGCTTCTGACTGGGGGAAAAAAAAAAAGAAAGAAAGAAAAAAAAAAAAAGAAAGAATAGAAGGTGCTTGTTGTGAACCTGGGATGTAAAAAGACAATGAAGATGCTAGAAGGTCACCCACTTCTGCCTGTGGCTTCAGGAAATAAAGAGAGCTATTAGTAGGCAGGTGCTCTCTGGAACTGCCTTTGTGGCAACATTTAGTGTGATGGTCCCTTTATATCAGGACTTTCATTCATTCAAAATAATGTTTCTCCTGGTTTAAACAATGGTTTGTGAGAACAGAGACATTGGACAATGCAGAGAAATTACATCTAAGTGTTCAGGAGCATTGTACCCAGGCCACACTAAGCTGTGGCATTAGTGGATTGAGTGATGCTGAGAGCAGCTCAGTTGTTAACACGCAAATTTATTCCAGGACTGAGACGGATCAAAGTTAATATTTTGTCTTTCACATTCCTGTGTTTTGCAAAGTTAACTGATCCAAAACATGGATATTGTTATAATTATTATTTGCAGTTGCACAGAAAGCCAATTGTATCCTGGGCTGCATCAAAAGACGTGTGGCCGTTCAGTCAAGGGAAGTGATTCTCCCCCTCTACTCCACCCTCCTGAGACCCCACCTGGAGTGCTGCCTTCAGCTCTGGGGCCCTCAGCATAAGAAAAACATGGACCTGTTACAGTGTGTCTGGAGGAGGCCACAAGGGTGATCGGGGGCTGGAGAACTTTTCCCATGAAGACAGGCTGAGAGCTGGGGTTGTTCAGCCTAGAGAAGAGAAGGCTCTGGAGAGACCTCATTGTGGCCTTTCAATATACAAAGGGAACTTATAAGAAAGATGGAGAAAGACTTTTTATCAAGGCCTGTAGTGATGGGACAAAGGACAATGGTTTTAAAAAGATATAAGGATATACTAAGATTATACTAAAAGGACATACATAGATTAGACATTAGGAAGACATTCTTTGTTGTGAGGGTGGTGAGGCACTGGCACAGGTTCGTCAGAGAAGCTGTGGATGGGCAACCTGGTCTAGAGGGAGGTGCTGGGCAGCTGAACTCCACCATACAACTGCCTCCTGTCACATCTCTAGATGTCTCCTCCCAGAATATTAAACATGCTAAAAGCCAGTCCATTACTAAGTAGGCTAATGATGGATTAGGTAATTATGGCTGAAAATTTTGGCCAGTCCCTGCAGCAAACAGCAATGACCACAGCTCCCCCTATCGTGGTTTTACACAGCTGGGCTGCTGAACTCCGTCAGAGATGCTCTCTTACTCCCCCTCCTCAAAGGAAAAGGGGAGAAAATTACGATGGAAAGGGTTCAAGGGTTGAGATAAGGACAGGGAGATCACTCACCAATTATCGTCATGGGAAAAACAGACTCAAGATAGGGAGATTAATCTAGTTTATTGCCTATCACTAGCAGACTAGAACAGTGAGAAACCAAAAGCAAACTAAAAACACCTTCCCCCCTCATTCACCCTCTTCAACCTTCTCCCTCTGAGCAGTGCAGGGGAACAGGGAATGGGGGTTGTGGTCATGGTCAGTCCCTGACACTTCGTCTCCGCCGCTCCTTCACGGTCCCTCCCTGCCCCTGCTCCACGTGGGGTCCCTCCCACGGGATGCCGTCCTTCCCGAACTGAGCCTGCGGGGGCTGCCCACAGGCAGCAGCTCTTCAAGAACTGCTCCCACACGGCTCCGTACCACGGGGTCCATCCCCCAGGAGCAAACTGCTCCAGCACGGGTCCCCCACGGGCGGCAGCTCCCCCCAGACCCCCTGCTCCTGCGTGGGCTCCTCTCCACGGGCTGCAGCTCCGGCCCGGGGCCTGCTCCTGCGGGGGCTCTCCACGGGCCGCAGCCTCCTCCAGGCCACATCCACCTGCTCCACCGGGGGCTCCTCCACAGGCTGCAGCGTGGAGATCTGCTCCGTGTGGGACCCGTGGGCTGCAGGGGGACAGCCTGCTCCACCAGGGGCCTCTCCACAGGCCGCAGGGGAACTGCTGCTGTGTGCCTGGAGCACCTCCTGCCCTCCTGCTGCACTGACCTGGGGGTCTGCAGGGCTGCTTCTCACTCCTCTCTCCCAGATGCTGTTGTGCAGCAGTTTTGTTTTGTTTTGTTTTGTTTTGTTTTCCCTTTCTTCAATCTGATCTCCTAGAGGCCCAACCGATGTTGCTTACTGGCTCGGCTCTGACCAGCAGTGGGTCCCTTTGAAGCTGGCTCGATCTGGCTCTGATCTGACATGGGGCACTTGCTGGGCTCGCCTCACGCAGGCCACCACTGCAGCCCCCCTGCTACCAAGCCCTTGCCACATAAACCCAATACACCACAGCAGAGGGGTTGGACCAAGATGATCTTTAAAGGTGCATTCCAACCTGTACTGTTCTCTGATTCTATGATTCAATGACCTAGCAGCTTTAGCAAGAGTTATAATTCAGGAAAATATAAAGGCTCATTTGCAATGCAATGTAGGATCACGAAGAGTCGAATAAATAAATAATTAAAAACAAGATCATTCAGGATTTGAAATATGGAAAATTATTGGCAGATCAATAGCTAAAGACAGTTAGTATACCTTGCACAAAGATAAGTAACAGCTGGAAACCTCTACTTAACTGTTTGGGTATACCAGTCATCTTTCTTCTTCCTCTTCTATCATGCAACGCTTGCACAGTGCTAGAGAAAACTGTATATTAGTTCCTTGTTGTGCAGGTTTTCACCACTACAGCTACATTCTCTCTCTCCTTCTCTTTCTCTCTCTCTCTCTCTCTGAATAATAATAATAATAATAAATAATAATAATTAAAAAAAAAAAGGCTATCCCAGCTTGGGGTCCTAAGTAAAGTACATTTCATATTTCATTGGTTTTAAAAACACAGCCACCTAAACCAAACAGCTTGTGACACTATAACTGCTGTGGCAAGCTCAGCTGATCTATTGCTCTACTGTGGTGGCCACTGAAGTGATTTCAGCTGGCAGTGTTCACTATTGCCTCAAAGAAGAACAAATGGAGGGGAAAAAAAAGTGTTACAGTGGCCTTTTAAAAGATGATCTTTAAGTAAGACTCACACAGTTTTTGTCCATGCTGGTCTGTTCTTGCTGTTTTATTGTCTCTCAGGCATAATGGTTTTGGGAGAACAGGGGCAGTCAAGTGTTTTCCCATGTATGCTATCAGCATGTACTAATATATTACAAAGAAAAGGACAAATAAGACAAAATTTCTAAATCCCTTTTAGATGCTGATGTTCAAGCATAGTGGAGGTGGGAGTAGAGAAAGATGCAAGACAGTGCATTTACCATTTCTTCTCATTTTTTTACCCTAAAGCCTGTGGTCTCAAGTATAGCTAAATAGCCTCTTCAGAAATAGCTTTCTTTCCTCATATGTGTCTGGCCTGGATATCCAAATGAGTTAATGTGACAACAGTAGTGCTATAGTACCACATGGAGTCACAGCCTGCCATCCTGGATAGATGAATTTGTCTATGGTATGAACTATTCATCCAAGTTTAGCATCTATGAGTTGATGAATATATTCATTTTAGGTGAAGACCATAATTTCTGAGTTGCTTGCACTGTCTAATCTTCCAATCTGAATGCTTTTCCTTGTTGTGGTCTGGCTGAGTTCATCTTAGCACTGTAATGATCATGCTATCTTATTATTTAATTTGTTGGTGCTTTGTTGAAGCTTTGCATAATCACTAAAATACCATAATCTGTGTTGCATGTTTGGCATTCAGTTTGCTTTTGTGTGTATGCTGTTGTTTTGTCTTTGTATCTAGGGCCAACCTGTTCTTTCCAACTATTTATATTTAATTAATAACACATTATTTTGAGGTCTTCCTGTGAGTCATGGTTTGCTTCCTCGGTATGGTATATTTTCACTTTGCTTTTCTTGCCTACAGACTTTGGCATAATGATTTCCCTAGCCATAGTTATTGCAAATGACTCAATATATTGAGCATTAACTATGAGAAATTTTTTCTCCAAATGTCTTCCTTTACTTATTCTTTATTTCCTCTTCTGTTTTTATACATTTTGCATATAATTGGCACAATCTTTCCTTTTACATTTTTGAGCTTTGCTACTTGGAGAATTATTTTTCCCTGTATCTGTATAAGAGGTTATTCACTAAGTTTGCTCATAGCTGTAGCCTGGGTCAGTCTGTTTACATCCTCCATGCTTTCACATAGAAACTCTTTGTCCCTTATTCCTAATCCTTCAAGACCTACTTCAGCTGCATGAATTGGTGACTAACGTGGTTTGGTAATGTGGGGATCTGGTGTTTCTGTACATTTATGACAACATACCTCAATGGAATCAAACAATTCTAAAGTTTTCCTTTTTTTTTTTTTTTCCTTTTTTTTTCTCTTTTGGTTATATAGTGCATTGTGGGTAGAGCATGTGACAGTACAATTACTCTTATTCTTTTTTCCTCTTTTACCCTGACCTCTTTCCATTTCCATTTGTATTTGAAATTATGTACAATTTCTAATTATATTCCTATTCATGCTCATCTGATCTAGATATGCCAGCATGATGATTATTTATCTTTTGCTTTGTTTTTGTATTTTCCTACTTCTTTTTTTTTTCATTTTTATTGTCTCTGATTGCAGAACTTGAAAGTCAAGTCCTGACAGATTGCAGTCTCTGACATCACTTTTTGGATTTTAATTCTGAAAGTGCAGAAAGATGTCCCACATTGAGCCCTTGTGTGACACTCTAGATGTTCTTTCCTCAGTGAGCAGCTGCTGAAAGCACTTAGTGTTCAGTGCTGCTGAATTAAAACACAAGCCACAAACACCCTGGCAAACCTTGAGATCTTGGCAACAGCTCTTGGTGGACAAGCCCTCTTGCTGGGACTCACGTAACTATAGTATACACTAACCTTATTCATAAATATAAGCTTAGGTACAGCTTCTGTCTAGAAAGCCACCATGAGACATAGGAGCTTTGGCTCCTGACCCTCCTGGTGACAGCTAAAGTGGCAGCCAAGGCCACCAGACATTAAATCCTTCTAGACAACACATGAGATCCAATGATTCTACCACAGACCCTGGGTCATTTCTGTGGGGATGCTGGAAATCAAAAGGAAAACGTCCCAAAAAATAAAATGGGAACCATTTAAAAACAAAACAAAACAAAGCAAAACAAAACAAAAACTTTTTCAGTGCTTCAGTGGGGTGACATTGTGAAAAGATAAATTCCTTGAAATCCTGTTCTGATAAATTTGTCTAGAAATTATGAAACAGTTTTAGTCAGGAAACTTATTCCTTGTTGGAGGTTGAGTTAAAAAAAAAAAAACACAAAACAACTCACCCCTCATTTAACTTTTCAAACTATAAGATTATTCAACTTATCATTTGAAGCTTCGGCTGTATAGTCCAAAGGCCATTAATTTCAAAGTCTTTCAGAAGTAGTTGTGATTTCCCAAAGGCTCAAGCAATTTTGGAGCTTCTATTCCACTTTCAGAGGCAACAGGAATATAGGAGCTTTGCTCCCTTGATTTCCAAGGCCATGATATGTTTTGCTGCCTAAAACATCCTTGGAAATGACACTCGAGCTCCTACATCCTTAGAGGCTATTACACTAAGTCACTGTGTATGTGTTCTTCCCTGAGGTTTGGGAGTCCTGGGAGGACCCTTTAACTCTCTAGAAGTTAGGCTGCTGGTCAGAGACTCCTGCTGCTATCCATGGGGGAGAATGGGTCATTCAACAGGAAATTCTTCTCTCCTGTCTGAGATGTGTTCCGATGAAGGCACAGACTGCATTCTGAAGAGATCTTTTTCTCCATTAACTGAGGATGCATCCCAGGTAACTAGTTTAGATGAAATGCCTTTTGGAGGACTAAAGTTAAGTAAGATGAATTTCACTGTCAGTCACTTCCTTCTACTTTACTGTCACTAAAATCCAGGGATCTTATCTAACCTTCTGCAGATAGTCTCTCATCATTTATCAGCATCCTCCCCTGGATGGGTTTATTTTTTAATGCCTACTTTCTCTAGATTCAGACACCGGGGCCTACAAGAAACACAATGCATCATGTCGTCTGGACAGAGCCTGACAGACCATGACTTGCTGTACCATACAGAGCAGGGGACAGAAAAGCCATCTGCAAATCAAAACAATTGCTCAGAAGGGCATGACAACGTGTGGCAACGGCCTCCTGTTTAGATATTGACTTTCCCACTACCTTGAAAGTGCATAAAGCATTTGGAGAATGAGGCAGGCATTGATTAGCTTTCCATGGCTCTGCAGGTTTTCCACACAGCTATTCGTCTTGTTTGGCAAGTGATTTTAAAGGGCTGTAACAGGAACCTTTGGGGCCGACCTGGCGACATCAAGCCTGAACACAGCTGGAAGTTACCAGCAAGAATTGTTGAACAGGGCATTTGTGTTTATTGATCTTAAACTCCAAGTGGCGGTGGGGAACAGATGGGATGCTGTAACTATTTCCCGCTCCTTCCCAGTCAAGGGCTTGGAGAGCCCTTGGACAGAGTTGACATCTCTGGGGTGGATGTAAATTACTCCACTGAGAGTGGTGTAGCAGAAATATAATCAAAATCCTTGGTGTTTGTGATGCTGTCATCAAACCCTCACACAGAAAAAGTTTTAGGGTATCAAGCAAGTCTTCACTGGGCCTATAATGCAGGTTGTGTGTGCTCTCCCTCTGTCCCCTTCCTGCTGTCAGGTGACAGCTGCCCTTGAAGGAACATCTGAGCAGAACACATGGCTGAACCTGCACGGCTGCATTTACATCCCGGCACACTATAACATTTCAGCTGTGGGGAAAAAAAAAAAGGAGATAAAAGTTCCAGTGGTTTTGGGTGGATAGACAATCCTCCCAGACTTCCCTGCAGTGGAAAGAGCAATGTCTAGGAGAGGGGCGGGCAGGGGAGCTGAGGAACCAGGGTGACTCCTTTTGGCATCTCAACATGTCTGCTCCTGCAGAGGAGGATGACACTTTGAGCAAATATATGCAAGCATCTTATTGTATGGATCCTGGGAAGTCAAAATTCCCCTCATAGGCATGCACACATAAACAGTCCCCTGCACACCACATACTGCAAATGGACAGGGCTATTTTAAAGGACTCTTTCCCTCGCAGGAGCAATCTACCTTACAGCATTACTCAAGACCTTGTCCCAGAAAGGGACTGGTGGTGCCTTAGGCTAAATGCGAGGTTACATAATATGTCAGACCATTGTGCGGCCTTCTGGTAATTTGTACTCTCTTGAATAAACTTCCCTAACTTTTGTTTTAGATGTGATCTGAATATATAGCAACGTGCTTATGTACTTTAGCCCAGGATTTTGAAATGTCCTGGTGAGTATGTTTATTTGGGCCTTTTCCTCACACAAGTTTCTTCTGGTTATCGTTGTTGTGTAAGAAAGAAAATGCTCAACAGTTTGCAGCTCAGCTTGCAAAGTTCAGCTCCAGCGATCCCCATGGTGCACAGGGAGGGGCGGGTGTCTCATCAGCTCTCCCAGATCCTGTCCAGCTCAAGCTGTAACCTTTAAAAAAATGCCTTGAGGCACAATTAGCTGCCACACAGTTTGGTTTGGTTTTGTTTTAAGTTGCCTGAGACTTCAGAGTTTAATAGACCTTCAGACTACAGAGATGCAATAAGAACAAGTTCCTTGACCTTTTATTCTCCTTATAAATCACTTAATGGAGCAGACTTCTTGTGAAATTCTTTAAAACACCAATGTCATGCTATGACTGTTTTAAATCTTTGCACTATCATTTCAGTATCCATCAGACATAATTTAAAATTGCTTTAAACTACTACAGATAGTGGTTTTAAAGGAAATCGCAGTATGGCAGAAAATCTCTCCTAACCATTACAGAATAATATATAAAAAAATTATTAATTCTTCAGAGAAGGGAAGAGGATGAATCTACACATGAAATGTAATAAGCAATTACTAGTCACACAAGAATTTGCTGCCTTTGTAGGACTGGACTAGGCAAGGCAGACATCAACAGAAAACCCAAGAAGAGATTTTCCATGATATATACCTCTGAAACAATATTTTACTACTGCTTAGTGTCATATGTGCCTTCCCTTAGCTGTTCCTATTAACCTTTCTTACCCAGGTGCTTCCCAGTAATTGAGGTTGCTCCATCACAGCTTCAGAGCAGTTAATCTTATATGGCCACCGTGATACTAACGATTTACAGAGTTCAGAAGAGGACTTTGCAGAGATCAAAAAGTGAATCCTGCTGTAACAGAAGCAACAAAAACTAACAAAAGTTACTGGGAATTCCAAATACCCATCACAGTCTATTTATTTTAATAGGGGTCACTAACCTCTCCCGACAGTCATCTTGTACCTTTTTGTATCACTGGAACAAGAACTGGAGCCTCCACATTAGGATGAAATTCACGTCTCGGCAAGGTTGATCCTTTGCTGCAATTATCAAAGGCGATCCTTTATGCAATAATCAGATCTGTAGCTGCGACAGCTCAAAAAGGAGAAGACAGAGGTGGCCTTTATGCCCCTTTAGCCTTGATTCACTCTGTGTCTGGGGAAAAAAAAAATGACTTCTGCACTAAAATTAGACTTCTCTTGGCCCTCTGTTCAGAGCTGAATTTCCAGTGGGCTATGGATCTCTAGGGATACCGTCATATGATATGATGGCCTGGTTTACCTTTTCTAGACAAAAATAAATAATAATTAAATAAATAATTTTGTGTATTAACTTTACCTACATTTTAATTATCCTTTCTGGATAATCACTGCAGTAAATTCTTCCCACAGACATTCGTCCAATCTCTAGGAATAGGAGGTGATACAAAACAGTAATAACAGTGTATTAAGGTTCAAAGTACTGAGGTTTAAAAGTTTGAAGTCAGTTGTAAAAGTTATTAAAAATTAATATCAATTTTTTAACTGAAGTAACTGTTTTTTTGTTTTGTTTTGTTTTTACCAAATTCTTACATTACACTATTTAAAGAAAACTTCTAACTATTAAAATGTTCAAAAAGAATCACTGCCTACATTGCCCTTACAAAACAACCCCAAGAGAGCTGGAGGTTGGCCGTGCCATTTCCTTCTCTGCACTGATGAAAAACCTATGTGCTGCGTTGCCCCCTTGCTGCGGTGACATATTTGCCTCCCTCTGGTGGTCAGGTTTGTCAGTGCATTGTGGACAGTTTTCCATCATCACTTCAGGCCCATTTAACAGAAAAATCTTTGTTTTCTTGCTGAAAGTTTTGTTCTGAAACTGTTCTAAAGCTTTTGAAAAAAGGCTTTGGGCACCATCCTGAAGCTTGTGTGCCTGAGGTGCTGTAGAGGTTTGTTGTCTGCAACAAATATTTGAGAAAATAAAACAGCACGATGCTCTGATCCTTTCAAGTTGAGGAACAGATGGCAGGATAGTGAGATTATCCAATTTTAATTCTTCACATTTAATTTGTAGGCTTAATGAATATTGAGCAATGCTGGCTCGAGTAAGATGCAATGAATATACTTAACAGCAAAGACTGCTTACAGGCAGTAAATACAGCCAACACAACCACAGATCTCAGAGCTGCAATATTATACATCAAGACTGTATATCTCTGTACACTGCCTCTTCTCTTTATTTGTATGTTCTTACAGTACTTGAGAAGCATCAAATTATGTTTCATACACTGATCAATGTACTTTCTGTATGAAGAATTGTTATCAATTTACATTATTTGAACATCCATACGTAGAGGACCGATAGAAGAAACCTTACACATTTCCTTTGTCCCAGTAGCCGTTTTATGCTGTTCTAGCATTTTGTGAATATAGAAAAATGAATCTTTTAATTTAGTGTTGCAAGTAGGAGCATCTCATGGAGGATGACTGTTACCATCCTCCATTTGTTTGCTATGGTACCTGGACACTGCTCAGGTCAGAGGAGCAAGGAGCAGGTTCAAATCACTTTTGACATGAGCATGGCCACTGAGATGACTTCAGAGTGAACTGTGGTCAGCAGCTTCTCAGATCTCATCCATAACCAATATCACACTTTTCATACATGAAGATATTTTATTTGTATGTAATATACTTAATTCAGGTGCTGCCAAGTCAACCACACACAGGTTGCCCTCAACAACCTGGATCCTTACATCTCTTGGAGCTTTATCAACTGAAATCAAAGATGAGGAACATCACAGGTCTCAGTGCTGCTCATAGCCCCAGCCACTCTGTGAGGGCAGCTTCCCAGAGCGGTGCCGGTGGCCGTCAGCCTCTGACACAGCCATCAGTGAGAAATGAGTGAAGTGATGCATTTCCCATTGCCCAAAGACACATCACAGATGGCTTTGTAGATCTCCTTACACTGAAATATTGCCTCTGTCACCAGCAGAGTGAGAACAGTGAGATTCTTGTAGCTATTGTTGATATATTGCTTCAGAGAATCTGGCATAGGGTGTTTCATCATGCTAGCCTTTGATTCAGGTATATAGTCAAAAATAGTTAGACACCTGAGTATCCTTTTAGGTGGCAGAAAGAGATGATCACCTATAAGAGGTGATTCACTACACCAAAGTGGAAGTGTCAGAATACCAAACTGTTTCCCTATCTGCACTCAACCCTCTCACCAGGGCTGTGGAGGACTCCAGACAGCTAGGTGGATGTGTGATCTTCAGGTGACAACAGCTAGGTGAGAAGCAGTCAGAAAACGGTGCCTCTGGGAAGTGCTTCACTGGTTCTCTCACTACTGAGCATTCAGATGTGAGGGTGACTGAGCAGGTTATGATGCTAAGATGTAGGGGTCTACTGGTGGGTGTTCACCTACACACTCGGTGCTTCGTCACCTGGCGTGGTAGGGGGAGATCTAGGAAGCCCAGGAAGAGGACACTTCAGCACTTCAGAGCCCAGGAGGTAATACAGCTCCTCCTTCCATGGGCATTTGATGGGTGACCATCTGCATCGCTCTCTGGTCTGCTGTCAGCTGATGACAAGATTTTCATCCATTGTAGCAGGAACTCGGACACCCAGAGCACATACAGGCACTGAAATTTAGCATGAGCTCACTCTCACCCCCCCACATGAACACCAGCAATACAAAGGAATAGGAGATAAAATAGGATCAGAAATAAAATTAAAACTATCAGAAGATAGAAAGTTCTTTTACTAGGTATTATGTTACTTTCCTAGCCTTGAGCTTTGCTAAAAAATTAATGCTATTATACTTAAGGAAAAAATTGCTGGACAATCAGATTTTAGTAGTACCACATTGTAACATCTCATCCAGAAAATGGAATCAACAATAAAGGGTCATTCTGCCCTTTCCCTCACATCAGTTCAGTCTATAGGATAATTTCTACAACAATCTTGGGGGGAGTGGGGTGGGGGAAATATCCCTTTCCAAAACGTCAGTGCCATATTCTGCCAAACCAAGATGTTTTACCTACTTTCCTTCTTTCTCATTTTTACTGTGGTTTCCTATGGTTTATTTTATGAGTTCAGGTTAAAGGTCAACCAGAAAAAACAGATTTGCTGAAGGTGGTTGTAACTTTACAGCCTCTCAAAAAAC